>NW_027418985.1:0-144705 GCF_009905375.1 Apium graveolens
TTTATGCATCAACTGCTCCGGAATGTCGTCACTTGTATCTTTATTTTCCACTATAATCCAACCTAGAGGCATTGGAAGCTTTGCAGACTTCTTCCTTCTCATTTTTTCCCCAAAATGAAACATGCAATTGTTGGGACAGCGTATATTTTTGGTAAATCTAGGCCTAAGTCTTAATGACATTTTTTACGGCCTTAAATGAAAAGAGGGATGTGTGCTTATAGAAAGGCAGACTCGGTAAATCCCTGCACACATTTCAAGGTATAAAGCCTAATGATAAAACCTAGTCATGAGAATTTTCTGCAAACCTTGATAAGAGGCTTGGTTTCCATTTCAATAAGGCGATAAAAATTCCTAGCTGTTTCATTTGGTTTACCAGAAACCCCTACCCTTGTCTTGACAGTTGTGCGTATAGTGCAACATTTCACCTAATATCTCCGAAATATATGCCTCATCAAACCCATATGTAATTTTTTGTATTGGAAATCTCACAAATCCAGTTCACTAATAGTGGAGATGGACCACTGTAGATGAGATATCAAAAAATCACATCCTCACGATGCCACCTGTGATTATCACAGTTTTTGCAGGGGCATGTGATTTCATCACCCTACAGAGTATCTAGAAAATACATTCCGCAAAAAGGATCTTATCCCTCTGATATATCCTTCGCTGAACTTTGGAAGTTCAATCCAAGCCTTCCATCACATCATTTTTTTTAATATCGATATTCATAATGTGCATCAATAATGTGCATACTTCAAGACATTTACCAAAATGTGATGTGGGATTATTACAAGAGTATTTACTAAAAAACGTAGCCTCGGAGCTCACTAATATAAATAATATTCATACACGCAAACATAATATAAATACAGACATTTAGAAGAGTATTTTACTACTCATTACACGCAAACTAATATAAATGCAGATATTTATACAGATAGAGGGGAAGGGGAGAGAGAGAGAGAGAGAGGGAGCATGCATACTTCAATACACATAACATACACATAAACATACTGAATACACACATTCTGATTCATAAACACAACTCGAAAACCCTAATTTTGAAAAAAATACTAGCTCGATTTATGAATAATACTTGATGAAATAAGAATGCAGTAGTTCAAATCGAATCGAAACCCCCAAAACTTCAACTCCAGTTGTAAAATCCCCAAACTGGAACCCTAGTAATCAAACTGACAAAGCCCAATCCATGATGTAAAAGAAACTCCAATTGAAGCCAGAATGAACTCCATTGTGAGAGATTTTTTGAGATTTGTGGAGAGAGTGCGAGATTTGTGAGAGAGTTGCGATTTGTGAGAGAGTATGGTTTTTGCTGACTGAAATTTGTGAAGTTTCTGTTTTGTGAAAAGTAGTCTAAAAGTATATAACCAACTTCAAACTCCCCGATTGTCCAAAAATTGAACTCCCACCTACAATTTTGAATCACCCTGCCCATTCACTATCAGCCCAGCCCCATTTCACTATTCATAAAAACACAAGCCCAGCCCCACTTGGTTTTCTCAAATTTAAATTATTAATTGCTTTTTTTTTAATAAAATATTATTTCAAATATTTAATTTCGAGATTATTAAAAATATTATATAAAATTTTAAAATGATTATATAATATACATATATATATATAATGATTTCTTAAGTTTTATAAAATCAGTAACTAATATTATAACTTTTAAGAATAAATTTAAAAATATATTTCAATTATCTATCATTTCTATGTTAATTATTAATAGTTAAATTAAAAAATCATCTTTAATCATCTATGTCATTTTGGTAACACATTTTGGACTATACCGCAACATCAAAAAACTAGGGGTTCTCATAGACATGGGTAAGGCATTATTACACTTTTGTTTGCAACCTGTGTGAAACGGTTGCGGAATCTTGTTTATGGCGTAGTTGATGAGAATAAATTAAAAATAGTCCTCCCTAATTAGTTGTTAAATTATCCTTATAATTATAAATGATAATAGACCTATAAAACTAATTTAAATGTAATTAAAACTGAACATAATATGTTCCTACCTTGACAAAAATAAAAAATTTGGCGCCAAGTAACATAAGTTAGCGACACACATCGCTTATCAAGAGTTCCAAAAAGATACTTAATTTCCGATAATATTTTATAATTTTCTACAATAGGCTGATAATCATCATTCATCCCGATGACAATTCTCTGCTCCAAGCTTCTCATATGAACTTTGTCCATCCTAGTTTTTTCCTCTCATCTTTTGAGGAATTACAACTATTTTTTTGAACTTTTTGTATAATAACAGGAAGGTAGGACCAAATTTGAATTTAAAATGAAAAAAGAGAATAGGCTAACCATGCTCATCACCTTCCTCAACGCCTTCCTCAGCGCCTTCTCAAAATCCAATATCAGGGACTTACAACTAGTTTTTCCTTTTCAGCTATTTTTTGTTGGCTTTTCCCTTTTCAGCCTGTTCCTTTTGACGTTTCCGCATAGCCCTAAAAGCAGCCATTGAACCTTTGTCATCATCTGCTTCTGGTAGTCAACGATAGAGCTGGAAGATGTTACAGGTACAGATCGACCTGTGTCCTCCTTCTCGCTTGCGTCATGAGTTGCAGGCTAGGCTGAATTGGATTGGGAACGTGGTTGTTGGTCCACGTCCCATTAACAGCTTTTTCTTGTTTGTCTCTTTTTACCCTGTAAAATAAAATTTATTACGTCTTAATAATCGAATTATAATGCAGAAACTTATAAATAAAGACCTATGGCTACGACAAAACCTTTGGCGGAGTCACTGATGCTTCACCTTCACTAACCGCATCGTGCCCTGTATCCTTTTTGGATCATAATCATTGGGATTTCTCAGTTCCCTTGCACCTTTTTAATCCCACTAATAGGGTAGGTAACTTCGGAGCATATAGAAATTCATTATTCATCTTCACTCTTACTGCCCTCTCTCTTTCATAGTCTGTTAGAGGTGTTGGAGGGAGTAGAATGGTCCCATCACTCTGCATATAAAAATTAAAAAGTCTGTCACATATATTTACTCGGAAAGTCCTATTTTATAGTTATAGAGAATTACTATAGGAACATATCTAACCTGAACCTCAATTTTCTCCCATTATTTATGTTACATGTGGTTTGCGTAAATCCAATTTCCTTTTGGCAGTTGAAGGCTTACAAGTCACAGGTCTCTCATTGCATTCTCCCAATTTATGAAGTCGTGGTCATTGCATTCTCCAACTTCTATTTTCCAAGAATATTCGATATAGTGCCAAGTATCTCTCACAAAATGTTATTCTCGATATGCATAACATCGAGGTTATGCCGATTTAAATTCTGGCTCCATTACGGCAAACTGAAAAATAATCGACTTTTTCTTGAAAGGGGAATCAACTCCCCTTCCACCTTTTTCCTTTACCTACTTCTTCTTCTTTCTGAACTCATTTTGTAAATTTGACAGTAATCTTCGATGTCCATTCCAGATAAGTTTGTAGGAGGCTCTTCCAGTTCAATTTGACCATTGAATTTTTTTTTTATCGAACCTCCATTTGTGTCCACACAGAAAACTTCTATGGCATGTAGCATACTTTTCTGCTATGTTTTAGGTACATTACAGATGTCTCGTAATTACATACAGACATCCTAAATACCCCTTCATACTCCAGCTGTATAATATTGAATAGCCCGCGAAATCGCTAATTGTCCATAAAAAGACGTGCAAGCATCGTATTTTTCTGCACCTTCATTCCACAAACTCGTTCAAACTCGACGATTAGGGGCATGTACACATCAATGTTATTTTTAGGGGATTGACTAGATATAAGAGTTGAAATAATAAGGTTTCCTGGCTTCATACATAACCAAGGAAGGTTCCTATTTACCAAAACTATTGGCCAGTACTATGATTATATTCATCGAACGGAAATGATTGAATCCGTCAGCTGTGGCCTAGTCTGATGTTCCTATTTTTCTTCCAGAAGCCTCCGCATCAGCAGGATGCCTAAGTTTCCATTATTTTTACGTACTAGTGCTGCCATACCATCAGTTTTGAATAATCTTGCACATAACAATCTCTGTAACCTTGGCCGTAGTGGGAAATCGCATCACATTGCCGGGACTTTGCGAGGTATCTTCTGCGCTTCATCGTCATTCGTGTTTGACTTTTCAACTACAACCCACCTTGAAAGAACACAGTTTTACATTTTTCTTCCTTTTCAGTTTCCCCCAATATAGCATACGACTATTTGGACATGCGTGAATCTTTTTATAATCGAGACTAATCTCTAATTATATTCTTCGCAGCACAAAAGATAAGGGAATTTGCCTCTGCAAATTCTTCTTTGATCAGCTCTAACATTTCCCAAACCCTGACTCCGTAATTCCATGAACACACTTCAAGGAATAAAGCCGGACAATAAAACTTAATCTAGAATGCTTTGGTTTAGTTGTAACAATTTAGATTAGAAATTTTGTATTTCTCTCAGGGAGAAGCTAAGCTCCTTATTAACAAAGCCTAGAAATTTTGTAGCAGGACTTTCTTAATTTTAATATAAAATTAAGTGAGCTTTGAAAGATCCGGGTTCATTATTGCTCTATGTTTAAATTTCAGTATTAACACATTTCACTAAAAGATTTAATTTACATTGTTCCACCATAACAAATCAAGAAGCAGAAAAATACATTCACGCCCCCTCTGTGTGTAATTCATTACCTAACAAACCTAAATAAACTTAGGAAAAATTGATTACTGGTGTGTATTTTTTATCATTAATGTTGTTCGTATTTTTTTATGACTTATATATTAGTTCTCGTATCTATGAAAATGAGGGGAATATATATATTATTATAGCTTCTTCAAAATTTCTATTTAAAAAAGTTTTATAAATTTTTTTCCTTTATAAATTCCTATTTCAAACTTTGAAATTTTGTTACATAATTTGGTATATCATCATGTATCTTACTTATTTAATTTATTTATTAATCACCTCAAATTCTTGAAATATTAATTTAAATTCATATTTTATCTTAAAAAATTATATATATATATATATATATATATATAATGTTATTACACTTTTAAGCTAAGTAACACCAATTTTAGGATAAAATAACATAAAAACACATTATTAAAGTTGCTCATAACATATTAAAGATAACATTTTTTGGCGAGGTTACAATAGTTCACGGCTGTTTGATAGAAACTAGGAAAATAAAAATGATCAGGTTAAACTCCAAATTCAATAAGAGAGGTGGCAAAAAGTTAGGAACTACTTAACCACCTCGTACACTACCCGACTTCTAATTTTATTCTACGAAAACTCCTCAAAACACTCCACGACTCTAAACGACCACTTTCAACAACTGAAGACTCGGTTTATACATACCATACAAACAAAACAGACTCAAATTAATAGTAGATCATGTTTAGATTAAGTCCGAACGACTTGGCATCCATGATTATGCGTCACTACAAAAAAAATGGCTAAATACAACCGGTCCAAAACGGTTGTATTTAGTGAAATTTGACCGCTTCCGGTCGTATTTAATTAAATACAACGGGTTTTTAAACCGGTCGTATTCCTCGAGTAATATTTAGTAAATTGGTTGAATTTAGTACTAAATACGACTGGCTAAATACAATCGCTACTAAATACAATAACCACTTCGGTCATTATATTTTTTTGGCTAAAACTCAAAAATCCCCCCAAACTATTAATTTTCCGAAAAAATTTAAACAGCCCGCCCAAAAAAATGAAAAAAACTATTACTTTAGATTCGACCTCGTACGGTCGAAAAAATGAAAAAAACTATTTAAAAAAATGGCCGAAAACTGGAAAATTTCCATAATATAGGAAATTAAAAGTTGCACCATCTTCATCTTAGCCGCTTCCTTAATAAACTCAACTTCCAAAACCCCATTAGCCAACAAATCCTCAAACACAAGCTCACACGATAAATCCATAACACAGAGGCGTATATATCTAACATCGCCAGAGCCGACCCTTGCACATTCCCGATCAAATTCTTCCTAATAATGACAATCGTTACACCTGAAGGATCCACATTCTTCTGAACACCCCCGTAAATAATCCCAAACTTACTAACATCCACCCTCTTGGAACAAAAATTTTAAGATATATCTGTAACCAAAACACCCTTATTATTCTCATGAGTTTACACCACCACCATATGAAGCATATAATAGAGAATAAAAAGAGGGAGTTAGCCGGAATATTAATTTAGACTCGAGTTTGACAAAATAAAAATGACTAGTGATAGATCGGGGGGAGATGAGTGTGAATCGGAAAAGAGTTGTCGAGTAAGGGGCTCGCCGGAGTATGACCTGACGGTGGCCGGGCGGCTGCCTCTGGTGGCGGTGTCGTGGGGGCTGTAGTCAAGGAAGAAGATGGGGGGAGAGAGAGGGGGATGGAGCTGGAAAAAAAACAAGTGCGGGCTGAGGGTTAAAGGGGGTGGCATATTTTTCATAAAGTTTAGTTGAAAAAAATATTTTTTCATGCACAATCAAAATTTAAAAACTTGTATTTGTAAAAGCTAACCATATAATAATATTTGCACTATTGACAAACTACATCACCTAATTATCATTCAAGCAAACATCTTCATCAATCCTCAAAACCAACAACACAATCTTTCATAACCAAATCACAAAACCAACTACAAAGATTCATCACCATCAACTATCCCCATAACAAACTATATAAAAACTAAGCATTTACAAACCACTTATCATTCTAACCAAATTAATCCACAAAAGCAAGAACTAAATATCTACATGTGTTAACAATTACTACATAGCTTAGCTCGCATACCAAATTGTTTAAACAGTAGAAAACTTGTCCATAATTTGCTCTTGGATGAACTGGAGAGCCTCAATATGTAATTCATCAAGATGTGTCTCCCTATAACAAGCTCGATTTGGGCCAGCCCAAATAAAATTTAAGCAACCACAACTCATCAAAATTGATAAGGGGCCTTTATAATTAAATTGTAACCCGATATATATATATATATCAAAATACCAATGCATACATTGGTAGGAAAACTAAATCTTGTATCACGGTGATTTCTTTCATTTAGTGCATGACTACGTAAGCGGATTCATGGCCACCACGTTGTTTCGGAGATACCTATTCCAAAAATTGAAATTACATCTCAATTAAACTACTTATTGACTATAATTATATATGTACTGAAATAATGAAGTGTAAAAGTACCTGTACTGAGAAACTTTGCTTTGACTTGCTTGTTCCCCTACCAGAATTAAATTTTTTATTTCCCTACATATACAATGTACACAAGTTCATAATTAACAGTTTTCCAAAAATTTTAGGGTAAATAACTTCACTTTCCTCTATAGGGGCTGGCACTCGTATAAGTGAATTTGGTTTGTTACATTCTAAAAAATTACCTTGATAATGTTTTTTCAAGATGTGGAAACTATGTTAATAGACAAAATCTAATAAATATTGTTATCATAAAAAAACAGTTCGTAGAAATATTTGTACTATTTAGGTTTTTAATTTCGGTAATATTTAAGAACAACTTAATTCTAATTGTGTGACAAAAGAACAATCGGTTTGGGTTACCCTCTTTAATTTCGGTTAGATGTACTTTTCAAAATAGCATTTAAGTAATAAGCGGATCTTGGATCAATAAAGGCAAATATCTCCATCAAATTGGTTGTTCAAAGATCTCACTATACAGGTGCCTACCAAAATGGTGCTAATATTAAAACTAGAGACAGCTAGAAAATTACCAAAATTAATACTTAATCATGTCATATCGAAAAAGGAAAATGAAACTAACGCCTTGTAAGATGCAATTACAGCGTGTCCTAGTAAATTGTCTTATCATATCAAAACACATCTTTATCGAATACAATCTATATTGAAAGCCCATAATTTTGTTCCAGGTTTTCGAATATTTATACAATAAGGTAAAGCCTTTTGGAACTTTTATACCGGGCTTTGCTTAAATGAATTGCGACTTCATTTCCTGTAATTGACCATTCTGGCCTTTTTCTGCAAGCTGTGACCTATCATTTTTTTTAATCTGTAGTTAATTACACCTTAAAAATGGAAACACATATTAATTTCTTATATCACATGCATATTTTAATTTCAAAATTCAGACATATAAATTATCCTCGTACCTTTTTAGTTGTGTAGCTAATTAATTTCCTCAAGAAATGCTTTAAAAGAGTCAAGTGCATTACAGACTCTCACCATTTTACCACGCATGGGCACAAGAAGTAAGGCATCTGTTTTATTGAGGCCATCGAAAGAGACACACTTACGACCAAGTGGAATATCAATTCTATTTACATGTTCTGTATCCTCCCTAGAATATATCATACCAAATGCAACTTTGTTTTTTTATCCTCTCGACGGATAACTCACACGATCTTTGTCCCTATAATACAAAATGACCAAATTATTCAAGAAATAATTTAATAAAATTAAAATACTAACTTCCGGTAAATTTACCAAAATGCATAGAGGTGCATGACTAGGTTGAGGAACTATAAGAACACATTCTTCATCATCATTAGCATCAAGTGCAATTCCTTTTACTGGCCGGTGAGTTTCCTTTTCAGACTACATTGGGGAGTGAAGAGGAACTACTGAAGCAAACATTGCCTTCAACTGAGCAATATCTTCCTCAACAGCCCGCGTCTTTTTCTCGGCATTGTCATATCTTTGTTTATTATTTCCATCAACTCTTTCTTTGTGATTCAAATATTTTTCTCCCATTGCAACTTAAAGTACTATTTCATAGTTATGTACCCTTCAACACCCGAACCTTCCAAAATGCTCACGACTCTCCAAAGTTGTATTGAGAAAATCTTCACCTCCATCAAATTGTAGTTTACCCATTTTATTACTTTTTCAACAAAACGTCGGATTGACATAAAATAAAAATAACTACGATTTCCAATATAAATTATGCAATAGAATCTGCTGTGGTGGAAATTGAAATGATTTTGTTGCATTACATTATTCTTAAATTTTGAATTTTGCATAACATATTCCATCGTTCTAAAAGTCAGTCCGATATTTGCTAATATTATATGTTTATCAGGCATTCAGACATTTCTCTCTATGTTATATTAATATATTTCATTTGTGATATATATAACTACATCATGCAAATTATATATTTAATTTCCGAAAATTTACATCATTTTTTCATTTATTAGTGAAATAATGTCACTTCAATCAGTTATATTTAGTATAATTGATGTCCTAGCAATAAATAAGAACAAAAAAAATTAGATAATGTAATAAGGATACAAATTATTATTCCAACTAGTATGCAAATGTAATCGTACAGAAGACTTACAATTTTATCGCATACATCAGCCCAGTCTTCACCGACCTCTTTGCCATTTTTTCACTTGCGCACCTTTTTCAAAAAGAGTGCAGTATTAGGTTGTACTCCTAGCTCCAACCTTCATTTCTTGATCTATTCAAAATGAAATAAAAAATAAAAATTAATGAAAATTATGCTTAGAATATTCATGTATTGACTTTATTCTTACTTCAACTTCTTTTGGACCAATATAACCATTCTTCGATGATACTTTCTGTGCAAAACCCTTTCATTTCGTGCCTCATGAATTGCCTAAAAACAAAATTTTAGAGTTAAATCGTATACATCTTTGCAACAGTAGAGTGGAAAAAATATAAAAATAAAAAATTAACAATAAAGTCAGAATTATACCATCCAAGTCAGATTTGGGTCAAATTCACCTAGAACTTACTCTCTTTATCTCATCGTGGGTTTTAGCACTCATCGATATAGTATTTCTAGCTCCACGTTTAAAAACCTCGGTCTACTTCGGTCACACTTTATTCTTACTTCAACTTCTTTTAGACCATATAACCATTCTTGGACAACCAGTGATGACACTTTATGTGCAAAACCCTTTCATTTCGTGCCTCATGAATTTCCTAAAAACAAAATTTAGAATTACATCTTATACATCTTTACACAACAGTAAACTGGACAAAATATAAAAATAAAAAATTAAGAATAAAGTCAGAATTATACCATCCAAGTCAGATTTGGGTCAAATTCACCACGAACTTACTCTCTTTATCTCGTCATGGTTTTTAGCACTCATCGACATTGTATTTGTATGCTCCACAGTTAAGAACCTCGGTCTACTTTGGTCACATCCTCCACGTCCACCATCTTTTCAATGACTTTCATAACTCCTCCGATATCCTTCCTTGAATGATATCTTTATCCATTCATCTCTAGTAAGAAAGAGCTACCCATCCGCTTGCTCCTGTTTTCTCCACACATCCTCTATCAGTAAAAATATCCCTTGTGGACTATTATCTGTCCCTGAATTGTCTCCTCATGAGTTTTCAAAGACCCAATCACTTCTTCCACTGACAGCTCCTCCAAGTTAAAAAATAGTTCAATGGATGAAGCAATTCTTAGAAAGTTATAAAGGAACTGCTCAAAATAATTTTTTCACCATGTAAGTCTGCTCAATTTTCTCTCCTAAAGCCCAGATATTTGTAATCAAGCCATTCAGCTTCATACGAAATTCAAGTTGCTTGTTTCCTTCATGTATAGTGACATAAATTCTCCTTTCAGTGTTTGTATATTACCTTCTTCACCTTTTGTGTGCCTAGGCACAATGTCCTGATAGCCTCTCACGCCTACTTAACTGTTTCTTTCAGTAACGCTAGTTTGGTTCAACGGAGGGGAGGGAAGGGGAGGGATTTTAACAGAGGGGAGGGAAGGGGAGGGGAGGGATATATATTAATTCTGTTTGGTTGAAGGAAGGGAGGGGAGGGGAATTAACTCATTTTTATGTTTGGTACAGGAGGGGAAGGGGGGTTTATAATTAAAATTACATTAAGTCCTTTATATGCTTCAGAGTTCCATTCCTGACTTTCTGCATATGCAAACAACATGCACCAATAATTCATATTGTAAATGTACTTTCATGTTAAGGTTTATAGTAAACTACAATCTGTAAGCCGCTATATGTGTAAATAGACATCTAAAACCAAAAAACCAAAAATAATGGGTCTGTTAATGATGAATGATATCAGGTGTCTACAAAAGAATCCATTGATTTCATACCTTATACTTAGCATATTTAAGAGGAAAAATTGCTCAAATTCGAGTACTGGAAATTTGAAACATAATCATAAAGTTTTCTTAGTTCAATTATCTAATCAAGGCATCAACTGGAAGGGGGATTTGAGGACCCAAGCACCATATGCATGATCACATCCTTGCATGCTTCAACTGGACACTGAAGAATTGTTCTAATTTTATCAATATCTTGCATCAAAGAGAAGAAGATCATAGGCAATAAATTTGCATCACAACCACATTCTTTAATTAACTTCCAAACTTCTTCGCCAGAAAGTGGAGGTAGTTTTAAATTGTGATGTTCTTTCATTATAGCATTTCCTTCTCTTATTGCGGCAGTTCCATCTTTTAATGCTTCTGCAACCTCCTGCATTGCTCCTTTAATTTCAAGTATTTCATCATATTTCTCTTTACTAGCAACAACTTTTGATTTCTTTCTTTCTTTTACTGCCAGAGCTTGCTATAGGTGAAGGATCTTGAGGCGGCATACTCTGAGTAGAAAAATTATCAGTACCATCAAAAGAAAATCATCAAAGTTCTCCAATATCACGTCATTCCTCTGTATACGATCATCAAGATCATTAATAGAGTCAACAAATTCAAATTCAGTTGATGAATGTGCTCGCTTTCTCATTTCGGATGCAGTTTCAGCTTCCTCTCCAGTAGCTCGATCATTTCCATAAAGTATCACCATCTTCTCATAGTTTGGAATTGGAGTATTTCTACAAATGCTGCTTTAGGTTTTGACTGGAAATAATATAAATTTTATAAAAAGTTAGTCGACTATTGTAGCATATTTGATTATATATAAATTTACAATTGTTACCTCAATCAGAGAATTCCAAACTTCTGGCTCAGCATCCCATAATTGAGTACTTGGGTTCCAGGCAAATCCACTCATACCACTTTTTAAAAATATCATAAAATTCAGAAAACTTGGTCTTTAATGTTTTCCAACGATTTTTTAACCTTGTCCTTATCAATTTTCCTCCCAAGCAGTGCACCTCAATTCATTTACTATGTTTTCATATGCTTTGGGGGTGAAAGTACCATTTACTTTGTTACCTTGTTCAAACTCGTGCATGAAAGCATTGACAAGGGCATCATCCAGAGGTCTAGTCCAAGTCAACACTTCTTTTGCACCGTTATTCAATGACTGCTTTTTGGGTGCCATACTGTAATTTATATCATTTATAACATGACACAATTAATAAACACAGATCATGAACACAATTAATATAATCACACAACATTATAATAAAGAACACAAGTATAAATATGATTAGTTTAGCTCAAAATATCATTTTGATAATCTGTCCACATTTGAGTTGCTAAATTATCTCTAATAAGCTCTCCTTGAACAGCCTCCTCATTATCACTTCTGTAGCTCGATAATTATCATGTGAAACATTCTGATTAGCAAGCTCAGCATCTACTTCAGCTATAAGTTCTTCATCTGGGTCTGTGCTCATTAAGTAATTATGTAAAATGCAACATGCAATGATAATGAGTTTTTGAGCTCTATGACTATAATTTGCCTCCGTTGAACTAGATAAAATCTCAAATCTTTTTTTCAGGACACCAAAGGCTCTTTCAATTGCATTGCGTAATGACGCGTGTCGAAGATTAAACAATTCTTTAGGATTTTGTGGAGGATTTCTTGCAGAATATTCTTTCAAGTGATAGCGAACTCCTCTATAAGGGGTAATAAGCCCACTTGTCAACATGAAACCAGCATCAACAAGGTAATACTTGCCTATAAATAATATGAACAATCAATTTGATAGTTTCAAAATCAAGTAAATTATAAATTTAATGTATTAATTATTGGTTTACCTTGAGGAATTTTAAGATTATTTTCTCGTCTTAATGCATTCTTTATAATTCTAGAGTCTGAAGCTGTGCCTTCCCATCCAGGGAATACATAGGGTGAACTTTAAATCAAATGTACATGCTGCTAAAATATTTTGGGTGGATAATCTTTCCTACCACGATAACGGGGAGCATCTCTAGAGATACTTTGACACGTATATGTGTGCCGTCTATTGCACCGACGCAATCCTGATACAGTATATTATATAAAATAGTTTAGTTTATATTTAAATATTTAAATAAATTTTAATTTAATGATGAAATGTTACCTTAAAATATGGGTAAAATCTGCCATTTTCATAAATTTCACGGGAAATTGTAGAGCCATCAGGTTGTACGAGAAATTTTGCTTCCAAATTGAGGAGAGCTCTTAACACTTGATGAAGATGACGACTAATTGTCTCACCGGAACGACGGAACCAAAAATTTACTTCACGATTTTTAGCATTATGTGTTAATATGTAAATTGATTTGGCAACCTGTTCTTCTACACTAGACCATCTTGTGGGTTGTAAGCCACCCTCCCTTTCCAACATATCACATAATGTCAAGAAGGTTTGGGGACCCATTCTTAATATGTTTCTGCTTGTTTCGCTATTACTAATTCTAGCCAATATTTCTTCTCGCACTCTTTCTCTCTCAGAGCTCATACTATAACTAATTTTTCTTTTACGAGATTTACGTAAGACAAGACAATAAGCAACAAAGCATATGATTTGAATTATAGCTCTTCGGCGCAAATCAGACCATCTAGTGACTGTTAATTTCCAATCTTCAAAATCCATCTATTATGACAAAAATCTATATAAGTTCATAACACAATAATAGAACAATTTATGATAGTACTAAAAAACTCATATCGACAATGGATTGTTCATAATAAAAGATGGAACTAATCACATATTAATAAACAATGAAGTTAATCGCAATGAATTTGGCACATCACAGCAAGATAAAAATAGATAGATTTGAAATAGAAAGTAAATATGCAGAATAGACACTTGATTTGTTACCTGGAAACGAGAAGTAGAAGGCACGGGAGATGAATAGGTGAGAGGTGATAATGGATTGATGATTTATGATATATACAAGTATTGAAAAGGTGTAAGGTTATTTTTGTCAATAAAATTTCTCCCCTCCAAAAAAACTCCAAATTGGGAGGAAACAAAATAAGACCCATAAGGGATTTTAGGCCCTTTCATTTCCCTCCCCTCCCCTCTAAAAATATGAACCAAACATATTTTTTATTTTAAAAACCCTCCCCTCCCCTCTATTTTCTTCCAACCAAACAGGGGCTAAGTGTCAACATCAAATCCTCTGGATTTCCCTTGTAAATAATAGTCAACGCTCCTTTGTCAATCTTCTCCTCCAGAACAGCCTTGACATTCTTAAATTCTATTGCTTCCCACACTCCATGTGCTTGTATAAATAGTTTCTTCTTTATAGCACATGTCGTACAATTAGTCTTAGCAAGCATTGGATAGATGAAACTAAAGGAACCTTCATAATTTTTCCTAGACTCCATTTTTCTTCATTACAAGTGTATTTTTGTGGTCAAGAAGTTGTGGTTTCGTTACAAAAATGTTAGAAATATGTAAACGAATAAATAAGAAAGAAATTTTTATGAGTGTAAACTCGATTTTGTATGTATGAAGTATATAGAGAGCTTCTTAGGCCACATCAAGAATGGGACCTAAATATAACTAAGTGCAAAGTGGCAGCAAAAATCCAGGGGCCCCTTCTTATTATTTCTCTAGTACTACTCTTAATTGACTACTACTTTCAGGTACTAATCCTATTGTTACTAATATGCTGGTAACCACATTGACTTATTCATATAAACAAAATACAACGTGAACCTATAGTTTAGATTAAATCCTAAGAATATCTCCAACAGACTCTTAGTATACTCTTTATAAGAATTATAAAAAAGATGGCTCTTAGTAAGATAAAAAAGGTTCATGTCTAAGAATAATCTTTATACCAACTCTTTATCTATTATTTTATAATAAACATACAAGTTATAAAAGGACAAAAAAAGGAGAGAGAATGAAAGTGAAAAGATTAGTTTATTATAAAATATACATTAAGAGTGAGTTGTGACTCTTCAAAATAAAGAAGGAAGGGAGACGCTTAGGGATTTATGGAGTCACTAAGAACCAGTTGGAGTTGCATTTTCACTCATATTGTTTATATTTTAAGCTAAGACCCTAAATAAAAAGTATATTGGAGATGCTATAACATATTCAAGCTAATTCCATAATTAATCCTATCATCAACTTATAAGGGAATTATAGTCATGAAAATCATATTTTGATATGAAACTTAGGTAAACCGAGAAGATATCAACACCGTGATAACTATAGTGAACGAGTTCTTGAGAGCATTCTAAAGATTTGAGCTTGTCTAATATCTGATTTAGCATAGTTCATAGTCACTTAGCATCTCCAAATATAACATTTAGTAAGATCAATGGTTAATGAAAGGAATTAATATTAGGGTTTTCTTTGACAAGATAAAGTAATAAGCTTACCGATAAACATTGGTTTCACACCTTTGTCAAAAATAACATTGTTAATGGACAAGTTCTGAAGAACTTGGCTACTACCAAAAGAAATGCCTACCATCTTAAACAATTGTTAAGCATATAACGGCTAGCTTCATGAAAAAGTGCCGACTCTTCAACTTCCATTAGGACTTTCAGAATGCACTTCATGATTATTTTGTTAAGGTATATTTCATAGGCTATATTAAAACTTAGCCCAATTATTACTCGAAAATTCAATAAAGTAATGAGTCCAGATCCAAGAAAGACCAGCTGACTTCATGTGGCCATGGACTTCACGTGGCCATGGACTTCTCGAAGTCTTGTACGTCATCCCAAGATATTTCCACAATCATTATTTGTGAGTACGGGTACTATTCCTAATCATGGCTCACCTACTCATATCACTAGGTCCCACACGAAACGGTACCCAGCCACATGCCAACCTCATCTTGATAGACTCCAACATATATAGGATACCTGGTTCCGTGTTTCCATCATGCGCTTCTAGTACCAGTATTTCCGAAAATCGTGATTTCAGGTACCAATCCAGTATGTTTACATTCTTTACACACCTATACTCTCTTCACACATCATATTTAAGTAATTCCTTCTTTCAAAACACTAATAAAATTTAACTATTATTTGTTGGTAAACCCAAATAATAATATTAGTTGTCACATAATATGAAAAAAACACCAATATTAAAAAATAATATATATATGATTAAAGTTCTATGGAGTCCACCTTTTAATTGGAGTCATCGGAGTCCATATATGTTTTGCAAGTAAAATATAGCTTAAAATATTGCAAAACATTTTATTTTTCGACAAACATCACTGTTCTATTAAAAATCTTGTAGATTGCATACATTTTACAAGCAGAACATTGCAAAAATATATTATTCTACAAAATATGTTTAGTTTGCAGAACATAAATGTTCATGTTGCAGAACATATTGTAGAACATACATATTGTACTGTAAATATATGAGATTTGCATGATTTTGTTGAAATTATGCTATTTGTGTAACATGTTTCGCAAAATAACACGTTTTACAATATATTTTATTTGCAGAACGTAGATGGACTCCGAGGACTCCGACAAAAAGGTGGACTCCATAGAACTCTATAGATATATATATTATTTAAATGTATACCCCTCCTCTAATATCTAATTCCAATAATTTACTTTTATAATTTTTGGTAAGCTAATAATGATATTAGACAAAAGAAGGCCAAGCCCATACAATTTTGATGGGCCTACTACTCCTTCAAACCCAATAGACTAGAACCAAACTTTAATCAACATATTCAACACAAGAGACAACTTAAATGAGAAAAAAGAGTAGGAGATCGTGTAGACTATAGAAACCATGAACTGGAGAGTCTGATGGACTTGTCACAAACGGCAACTAAATAAGACACTAATCTAACTAAAGAAAACAAGACTTAAATAAAAGCTTATTTACCTTTTGACCCGTAAAGTATATATGTGTTTGTACACATAAACAACAGAACTCTGTGAGCGTATCCTTTGATCCCCAATGTATGAATTTTCATACCCTTTGACCTTTTTTACTATGACAGTAAAAAATCAAAGGGATAAAAAAGATATTTGACTTTCGAGTTGTACCGTTATAAGGGTTAAAATGTACATTTCTGATACCTTGATGGTGAAAAAGTACATTTGATGCATGTACCAATGACTCCAGTATTGTAGGCACGTTTGTTTAAATGACCTCTGCTTAGTATAGCAGAAAAATGCAACCACCATGAACCATGTTCTTGACATAAAATATGACTTTGGACATGTTTTGAGCATGTATCAAATTAGCAACTGAAGGATCAAAGAGACCGTTGTTAACCATCAAAGTCTTGTTTTAGCCAATCATTTCTACTCTTGTAATATCTGTGGTCTTCGGTTTTCTACTCCTCTTGCCTGGCTATCCATATCAACTGAATCACAACTCTCATTTATTTTCCTTGTCATAAATTTAGCTGATTATTTTTCTTTGGTCAAAAAATCGTTCTGCAAGGCTTAAGGAAGGATGCTAAGTCTGCTTATGGTTGGCTAGATCAACTTTATAAAAAGTTCATTGTTCAGCGGTTAAGGCATAGAGAATCTAATCTTCCACCTCATGGGGATCTCTTGGATTCCTTTCTAGATTTTCGACAGGAAAATCGAGTCAATTTTGATGTAAAAGAGATCAAGGTCCTTTTAATGGTATGTTTTCATTTTTCATGCATGTACCAATGTCTCTAATGTTGTAGGCACTTTTGTTTAAAAGACCTCTGCTTAGTATAGATGAAAAATGCAACCACCATGAACCTTGTTCTTAACATACAATATGATTCTGGACATGTTTTGAGCATGCATCATATTAGCAATTGAAAGATCAAGGAGAATGTTGTTAACCATCAAAGTCTTCTTCTGGCCAATCAGTTCTACTCTTGTAATATCTCGGGTCTTCAGGGTTTCTAATCCTCTTGCCTGGCTATCCATATCAACTGAATCACAACTCTCATTTATTTTCCCTGGGTCATAAAATTTTGCTGATTATTTTCCTTGGGTCAAAAAATTCGATCTACAAGGCATAAGGAAAGATGCTAAGTCTGCTTATGGTTGGCTAGATCAACTTTGTAAAAACTTCATTATTCAGCGTCTAAGTCAGGGGCGGACTCAGAATTCTAAATCTAACGGGGCTGGAGTAAAACAAAATTACAAATTAAATAGAAAGATAAGTGAGTAAACTAAGTACATGTTAAATCAAAGTTCAACTATACCAATAACTTGAATTCCAACATACGCAAGAATCCAATAATAATGATACAATTTATAATTAAAAAAAATATTCACATCATTTAAGTTGTACTCGATGATTTTTTAAGCATAAAATTTGTCAATTACTTAATCTGAATTCACTACAAGAAAAAAGAGTAAAAGCGAACAAACAAAAGCGACCAACTATAAATTCCACCAAAAATGGTGTCTTTTAAAGTCAAAATCAGTTGACCAAAAACCGCGCTTAAAAGCGATCGATATCGGTGGATTTTGTTAGTGGTCGATTTTATTCAGTGGATTTTATTAACGGTGGCTTTTAGTCGGTAGCTTTTATTAACAAAAGCAACCGCCTATTTTTCAGCGGTCGATTTTAAGATTTCAAGATTTGGTGGGAAAATTGCCGCCAAAATGAAGACTGCAATTAGAAAACAAAAGTGACCATCCGGTCATTTTTAAATTAACTACCAAAAAACATTAATATTTTAATAAAAACAATCGCTAGCGGTTGAATTTAAAAAAATAATTATAGAATGAGAACTATAAAAAACGAGAACTATTCAAAATAACTGGAAATGAAGTAGGGTTATTCAATTTTTTATTAAATTCATTACGTTAACAATAAATTTAAAATAATTTAATTTACCCATATTTAAATATTTTAAACAATTAAAAAATTATATATGAGAGTAACATGAATTGCATATTTTAAATTTTTTTGATTAAAATTAAAAAGAAAAGTCTCATAAGAATTATTTTAACAATATTTTTTTAACAATGTTTAAAGAAAATAAAAAAAATAATATTTTTTTACTTTAAAATCCCCCACCTCGTCCCACCCACCACCCCCTCCCCCTCCCATGTTCCCCTCTTGTCACTGATCCCTCCCCCATATCCCATCTGCTCTCATGGTTTGGTAATTATAAATCCTACACTTATGTAGAAGTAATTATTTTTTTTCATTGTTCAACTATAATTCCTTGCATAATTTATTATATCATTATGCTTTGATACATTCTGGTACCATGTTTCCTAAATTTGCAATGTACGTTGTGCTTGAGCACTACTGATTTTAATAAAGTAATTTCCTAAAATTAGCCTAAAGTTTTAATTATACTGTCAGTAAATTTTGGATTTTAGGTTCATTGTTTGATTACACAAAAATTTGCCCTTATGTTTTTCAACGAATGCTTCTTTGCAGTCTTGAGTGGTGGGCATATAAGATAATTTTATTGCTGGATGGGGTAATGAGAAATCCCCAACTGGAGTGCTGTCAATAAGGCAATGCTCTTTCAATACACTACCCCATAGATGGCTTATCGCAATGGTTTAATCACACGTGTTACAAAATTATATTACCTTAGGTATGCTAATCTTAGCCTACTGCAACATAGTATTTTTGATGTTACCATAGTCTTTATAACATGTTACTATAGTATCAAAGTGTTACATATGGTAACATGTGAAAATTTATGTTACAATAGAGTGTTAATGGCTAAAAAATAAAATTTGACAAATAATTAAAAATAAATAAATATTTGACTTGAAAATAATCAATTTTGATAATATAATTAAGCAATAATATTAATTTTAGCTAGGACTGATAAAATATTTTTTTGTTCATTTTATAAACTGTACTAATTAGTAACTGATAATTTTTTATTAATAAAAATTTTGAGCACTACTTAAACTTAAAAGTTTATTAAAAAATTATAAAAAATGAAATTATGAGCAGATTTTTAGACTCCTGTTGGGCTCTCAATTAGGCGGGCTCTCAAATTATTTGGAGAAGAGAGTAACGCGGGTAAAATTTCAACAAAATCAAAATTTCAATGGCAAAACTTCTCTCTCACAGTCGCTCTCCCAGTAGCGCTCACATCTTTCAATTGAACTAGATTAGTTTAATAGGAGCTAGGATTTTATTTTGGTAATATCACACAAATTTGAGTTAGGGTTTTTAATTGGAATTGGGGGTTTTAAATTTGGAATTGGGGTCAAATCACCTTACAGTTATACATTAAGGTACTAACTATCTCTCTCTCTCTGATTTTGTGTGTACTTGTATATACTACCTCTCTCCCTCTCTCACTCAATCTCTGATTTTGTGTGTATGTTATGGTTTTGGTTTATTTTGTAAGAATCTCTAAGTTTGTTTAAATTTTCACGATTTGATCGCATCGGATGAACCGTCACTTTTTGATACAAATGGCAGTGCCGGAGGAGGATTGTTTCTAGAACATTCTATAGTTAGAACAGGCTTACAAGGTACTTCTTGACTTCAAGAACAAGGTGTAAAATGTCCAGGATAAGCGACAGCACAAGTGCCTTTCTCGTTCTTACACTTGCTCTTCTTCTCGTCTTTACAATTGCTGAAAGCCGGCAAGTTGTGACCAGTAAGTATCTGGATCCATTTCTCTGTTACTTTGACTCTTGAGAATTTCACTTTTTACAAAATGTTTTATTTTTATTAACATGGAGGTTTGCAAAAGAATCAGTTCCAACATGTGATTCAGTGTTTGGAGTGGGAAGCGGAGACACTTGCTTCGGCATTGCTCAGAGTTTTCCCTTGGCAACTGCTGAATTTAGCTCCATCAATCCCAACGTCAAATGTGCTGCATTGTTTGTCGGACAGTGGCTTTGTGTTTAGGAAGTGCTTGATATATTGATTTGAATCTGGAACAGTAGTTGATGAGCTCCTGCATCAGCTAAATAAAAATGGCTGGTTAACAGTTCTATAGTTGTTGTTCTTCACTGTTTTTTTACAGTTCTATAGCTAAATAATAGTTCCTGTGATTCTTTTTACTTTATTATATGATAGCAAATGATGGATAGAGCTAGGCAGTTCTTAATTCTTAATTCTACTTTAAGGTCAAATACATGGGAAACTTAAGTCTACAAGCTGACATTCAATATCTCTTTATATTGGTTATTCCAAAAGTTATAGTTTTAAGACAATGAAATTTTACAAATTAGATAAATTTATTCTTGTTCAATCATAAGTGATTTATTAGATATTAGTTCCATAATTATATATGCAACTGCCCTTATGTAGACTTGTTTGTTTTTACATCATCAACACATCGACATGTTTGTACATTTTCCCTACTAGATTATTATAGCTAAATTACGTCTTTTACGCACATTGGAATCTAAATTATTTCATTATAATTGCCTAATTTAATAAAAGATTTGATCATTGGCTAATCTAGAGTATAGATACTGTTGCTCATCAGATATAGCTATGGTATTGTGTTTTTGTTCAACCATTACTATCTCATATTTCAGACTAATATTACCAAACCCGCATACAGTTTATAAGGGTTATGCCATCTTTGGTTTTACAATTAAACTTACAGTAACATTACGTGATCCAGGTAGCTTTCTCCTCAGACATTCTGTTACCATGGGAATACATGAAAAACAGTCTAACACAAGAACTAAATCAGGTTTCGTAGTTAACTACACATTTTACTTCTAGGAGCTTTTTTATTGTTAGTATCTATCTTCAAAAAACTTTGTGTCATTTCAGCATCTATACAACCTATGACTGGAGAAGTAGTGGCCGAGTCTCAGGATGTCTCCACTGGTGGGGATTCCATTCGATGAAGATTCCTTGAATTCTATGCTTTACGTGGCCATCGGGTGCTTCCAAGCTCTTCTCTTGTACCAGATGATTCAACAGTCTCCTGACCATTGCTGGAATGCTTCAATTTAAACCTATATTTCTTGGACAGGTATTTACTAATGTCTAATGAAGATATGAAACTTGGACATGTGACATGTACATTGATCTCTATAGTTCCTTGTATAATATTTATATATAATTTTAAATTGAAAGTAATCATGCTTGATAATGTACACAAGAGTTGGAAATTTTAATTAACTTAATACCTGATACTTTTTTAACAACCAATTGAAGGATCTGTTTTTTATGGAAGCTTAGAGTTCCCCCAATTTTACTTAGCCTTATTTGCACTGAGATTGACAGTCCCTCAAGGCCTTAGAAAAAGTGATCTACATTGTAAATCTGTGTGGAATTTAACAACTAATTTACAGATTTAATTGTCTACGTGTCATGTTGTAGCCATAAAATGTGGCTGTATAACATTCCATTTTGTAAGGGTTATGTTCCAAGGTAAAATGGGTTCCTGCATTTTGGTTGTAGACCCCTGCTACCAGAGGACTTTTGCTGTATTTTCACCAGTTAACATATCGCATTTCCCTTTACTACTATCTACTCAAACCTTGCTCCAAGAATGATGGGATGATTACTTATTTTTTTATTTGTCATACAATACACAGGCAACTTACGGTGGTAGTGTATTTCTTGATGTGCAGAGTATAGAAAAATCCATCTTCAAGGTGTGTGAAGCTCAAACTTGTAAAAGACTCTAAAAGGTTTTACAGAAATCTATATAAAAGATGATTACATATTTCCTGTCTTAATGGCATTTTGTATGGTTGCTTATGTTATTTAATAAATTCCCTATCCTTTGCATAGTTGGAATTCTTAGAGCTTATTTCTTTATATTAAGATACGACTTATTGCAAAATTGTCTAATTTAAATTAAGAAGATAATTGATAACTCTTTTTTTGTCACTGTTGGGTGTATTTTTTTATCATTTATGTGCTCTCTCGTGGCTGTAGTCTTCTTTTGGTACTCTGCTGTGATTTGAACTCAAAAAATGGGAAAGAAACACTTTAGTTCTTTGCATATATTGCGATTATATAACCAAACGAAACTGAGAGCCAGAAACAATTTTCAAGCTACTAAACAAAGATATAAAATATTATATAACCAAACGATATTGAAAGCCAGAAACAATTTTTCAAGCTACTAACAAAGATATTAGAAATGGAAAGAAGAGGAATATCATGTCATTTCTATCATTTGATTGCTATATACTTCGTAATTTGTTTATAGATATTCCCATTATCTATCGTATGGTAAAGAAGTAAGTTTTACACATTGTGTTAGGCACATGATTTCTCGCATGATTTTTATTTTTCGTAATCAATATTACTTGTTTGTATGCGTTGAAAGTCTCTGGTAGCTCTATCTCATAAATTAACTTCATAAAATCTAACAAAACTGTTTGTATGGCAAGGTCTGAAAAGCTTGATCCAGTACTCGGAAGAGATGATGAAATAAGGAGATGCATATAGATTCTTTCAAGGAGAACAAAGAATAATCCTGTGCTTAAATACCGTAATTGGAGCTAAATAACGTGGAGATGCATACAGATTCTTTTATTGGTTGTTTGAATTATTTATTTTGTTGACTTGTATGAAAAACAGGTTTATGGCATGTTCAATTTACAAACAAATCATGTCAATTGTTTTTGAGAAATATGTTACATTAGGTACCTCAATATTACAAACAAATTAGTATAATATAATATAATTTATAATAAAACTGTTACAGTAGCGAAAAAATGTTACAATGATTTGGTGACCCACATGTGGGGCCCATAGTGGCCTTACATGTGGGGCCCATTTTTTTTTTGCAAATTTTAAGTGCAAAGGTAACATGTATAATGTGATACTATAGACATACTTTGATGTCACCTTTAAAGCCTATTGTAACACAAAATTCAAGGTTGCAGCAGGGCAAAAGAATGTTACCTTAGGGGCCAAAGGTAACTCGAAAAAAAGCAACTTAGTTTTTATGTTACCTTGGGGCTTTTTTTTGCTGTGGTAACATTTTTTTGGGCCTGTTGTAACATTTTGTTACTGTTGCTATATGCCATCTATGGCGTAGTGATAAGTGCTCCATTACACTTCCACGAGATACAGAAGTAAAAAAAAAGCAGGATTCGAAGTCTCAGTCTCGGAGTCATTCAAGAAGCCCAAACCACTACCACAACTGACGTCGTAGTTACAACCAATCTCCCATCGAGACAACAAGGTATCGTGAATCACCTCAAAATAGAGGATAAAATAGTGAGAGCTGGCGTCGCCGGAATTTTTTCCCGGAGGTGGCCGGCATTTGTACGGTTGATGGGTGGGGTGTTTCCTTTTTTTTGAAACATTTTATATTAAAATCGACCGATTTTGGTGTAATTTATTCAGGGCCGGGAGATTAAATTTTCACAAAATTTTGAATTTTAAATTTTAAATTTTATAAAAGCGACCAAACATGCGGTTGATTTTATATAAATTCCACCGCAAAACTTAAAATTCACCATCTTAAAAGCCACCAACACGCGTCAGTCGAATTTATACTAAAATCCACCGAATATGGTCGGTTATAGCTAAATTCCACCGATATTTGGTGGTGGATTTTAGTAATTTTTGTTGCAATGATTAATATCTTCTGCTATCTTCAATAGAATATAACTCAATTTCTTCAATTTTAATAAAATAAATTTAATTTTTTATTCGGGTCATTTTCGAATCCGACCGTATAAGACCAATGCTAACTCGTAAAATTCATGTCAAGTTTGTATCGAGTTCTTGGGTCGCGTCCAATATTAACACACATATTTAAAAATGAGTAAGAACTAAAAATAATATTTTTATGTAACGACTGCCACTTATTCCAATCAGTAACAATATATCTAAATTATTAAAAAAATGCATTACCACATTAAAAGATTGATCTTTTTAATTAAATTGCGTATAACAGATTGATACTCTACACTCGCAATTAACTACTTGCACTAACTTTTGTACCTTATGTAAATTTACACAAAAAGGACAACGTGATACATACAAATAAAAACAAACTACATTGATATGAATGGAAAGTGATGCATGGATAAGAGACGATGTCTTTTTAAAAGCAGGCAATTAATTGGAGGATTGCTTTTTATTTTAAGCAACAGCACATCCCATCACCACGTACGTGATTTTCTGCATAATGGGCTGCACAATTCTACAGGGCTAGACTCTTAAAAATTTTATGGGGCTTAACATGCATATTAACGAGATTTACATGAATTTTACCCGGGCTAAAAGTAGAACAAGCAGGAATTAATACTAAAAATTAATGGGCTGGAAAATTTGACCTAGACTGGAGCCAACCCTAGCCCAGTCCACTGTCTGCCCCTGGGCTAAGGCATAGAGAATCTAATCATGAGGATCTCCTGGATTTCTTTCTTGATTTTCGACAGGAAAATCCAGTAAATTTTGATGTAAAACAGATCAAGGTCCTTTTAATGGTATGTTTTCATTTGTTCATGCATGTACCAATGTCTCCAATGTTGTTGGGATATTTGTTTAAAAGATCTTCCCTTAGATCCAATTAATCAGTTCTTAAAGTCATCTATACCATAAGCGGATTTCAATTTTCAGATACTTAATATTCATTTTTCAGGATTTGTTTATTGCTAGAACTGATACAAACTCAAGCATAATCAAATGGGATGATCGATTCAAATATCATGCAGAAGGTACACAAAGAAATTAATAAAAAAATCAATGTAAAAGCACGTCTAGTAGAAGCTGCCATACTTATAATCTGTTCTGAAAGAAACGATGAGGCTTCACCCTAGTGGCACCTCTTCTTCTGCCCCACAAAACCGAGACGAATGTAAAAGTCAACGGGTATATGACTCCCAAGAATATACGAGTAATATTCAATGTTTGTGCGATTGCTAGAGATTCTGATTCTTGGGAAAGTCCTGATAAATTTAAACCTGAAAGGTTCTTAAGCTCAAAAATCGACTATAGAGGTCGATATATTAATTTTTTACCTTTTAGTTCGGGAGGTCGAATGTGCCCAGGGATTCGCCTAGCCGAGCGGTTTATGAGCTTAGTGTTAGTGTCACTTGTTATATTTCCTGATTTGTTTGGACAGACCTACTTCTATTTCTATCTTCCGGTCCTTGTTTTTATGGTTATTGTAAGTTACACAAAATTTACAATAATATATGATATAATTTAGTACAAGTAAACAATGATGTCTGAAACAACAAAATTGGATAAAACTTCTGCAACTTTTTAGGAAGTGAAATGTACATTATATAACTTGTTGGGGTTAAACCTAATATGTGATATGGGTTTGGTGATACAAGATATAATTGGATTGAGTAATAATTGTATTTGTTGACAATTATTATTATAATGGGATTGAGTAATAATTGTATGTATTGACAATTATTATCATAATGGGAATGGGTAAAAATTGTATGGGCAGACAATTATTATTGTAATTAGATTAGGTATGTCTTGTTGACTACGTTTGTGATGGCTATATATAGATAGTCATGTTATTGTTTTGATGTATGCTTAAGAGATGTAGTCGTCTTAGGTATCATGCGTGAGATCCTTGAGTATTGGTTGACTCAAGTATCAGTTTGGGACACCATTGAGGTGTTATGTATTGATGTATTATTGATACTTGTTTTGATTAATAATACAAGTTGGGACGTGGGTTTTCCATGTCAAATATATTGTTATGTGTTTGTGTGCGTACTCTGTATTGGTAGAATTGAATCTCGAATATGTGTGTATTTTTCCTCCTAACAAGTGGTATCAAGAGCCGAGGTTCGAGGTTCATGATGAATTGGGTTGGAGGAACATTCGAGGTTCAATTGGTATGGTGGAGTACGTTGATGGATTTTCTGACAAAGTTACGTGCGGTATGGTGGTTGACTTGTACTGTAGATCAATTTGTTCGGACTCGAGGTGGAAGATGGACGGGATCATTGTAATAGTTTCAATGGTTCGATGGTTGATCAACAAGGTAAAAAATTTTGGATGATACTCGTGATGTTCTTCAAAAGAGGCCGAAGGATTGTTAAAGCAAAGATCAGGTGACTCAATGCTGAAAGGAGACACTCCCGGTTGATGTAAGTGATTTTGTAGATGGATATGCTGTTAGGATGAAGAACGGTAATTTGGAGTTATTGGAGGTCACTATACGGTCCTTAGTGATTCTCAAAAGTTGGAAGAACAAGATGAATGGATTCTTGTTCGAGGGGAGGCATCGGCGAGCGGATGTTGATATTTTGATGGTTACCATTCAACCTAATTTAGAGTATTAGGTTGAAGGGGAGGATTGTTGGGGTTAAACCCAATATGTGATATGGGTTTGGTGATACAAGACATAATTGGATTGAGTAATAATTGTATTTTTTGACAATTATTATCATAATGGGATTGAGTAATAATTGTATGTATTGACAATTATTATCATAATGGGAATGGGTAATAATTATATGGGCAGACAATTAATATTGTAATCAGATTAGGTATATCTTGTTGACTACGTTTATGATGGCTATATATACGTAGTCATGTTATTGTTTTGATGTATGCTTAAGAGATGTAGCCATCTTAGGTATCATGGGTGAGATGCTTGAGTATTGTTTGACTCAAGTATTAGTTTGGGACACCATTGATGTGTTATGTATTCGTGATTTATTGATAATTGTTTTGATTAGTAATACAAGTTGGGACGTGGGATTTCCACGTCAAATATATTGTTGTGTGTTTATGTGCGTACTCTGTATTGGTAGAATTGAATCTCGAATATGTGTGTGTTTTCCCTCCTAACATAACTATCGTGATGGGGGTAGATAAAATAGAAAGAAAAAATTAATACTTAATGGAAACCAAGAGACCTTTTTTAATAAACACACCAGATGATTCTTAGACCTTCTAACCATTTCATGCCATGCTAGCCTCGGAGATCGTAAACATTCACTCATGAACTGTGCCTTTGTTGAAAACTTCATAGGTGCAAATCTAGCATCCTTAGCCAATGGATCCTGCATATTATAGGGGGTTTGTTATTTAATTTAGTTATCATAGACATCGCAATCAAGTGAAAGTACATTATACCTTTTCTTTTTGAATAATAGGTGTTGCAGGGTAGACAAATGTCAGATCATCCAGAGGCAGTTCGAGTTTACTCCTCTCTAACTATTTATTAACAAATTATATGTAGAATGACTTCTGGATATCAAACTGAAATGCAAAATTATAACAAATCATGTTCATACGACACTATTGAAGAGTAAAATGATGATTTTATGACTCATTTCATTTTTTAAAACTGTGTGTGCCAATAAGAGTGCGCGAGTATAACTGTGAAAAATAGAAAATAAATGAAAGAGATAAGGATATGAGAGAGTTCTCGAGTCCAGTTGAAAAGAACTGTCTCCTTAAATCTATTTCGGCTCTCACCGTATGTGCGAGCCGACAGCCTCCATGATAAAACGAGAAGACGGTGTCGTTATACAAACAGCACCTTTGGCGAGCTAGAATAGAGCAAGAAACTATCACCGAGTAGAGAGAGAAGGATAAGATTTGTGTTTAGAGACGGCTGTATGTGGTATCGTATAAGATTATTTATATACAGACTCTGGATGACTTGTGCGCTACTCTTTACAAATAATTAAACGCGTTAATTAATTGTCGATTAATAAATCAAATCTGTAATTGAATCAAATTTATTATTTCGTCAAATCAAATTATATTAATTATCCGTATGAAAACTGGAATAATTATTTGAGCCTAAGCCCAGTGGAAATAAAATTAGCAAAACTAGTCCGTGATTATACGGGCCCATTTTCTGCTACATTCGTATCCGCCCGTCGCACGCGCTTGCCTGAAGGCTTTGCAAGCCTCAGATTATCCCTCGACATCCCACAATTTGCACCCCTGCGCGTGCACGCAGGAGATGAAGCAACACCTTACTGACACTTTTAAACACTACTAAAGTGTTGTGCTATATAAAGCAATGGAAACCCCTTTTCCATTTCAATATAGGATACAAGTTTTCACATCTATATTTCCACCTTCAAGGGACCGACTTTGTATGATCGTATCTCATTCATCCCTTAACCATTTTGAGTGTTTCAAAGTGCCTCGGAAAGCTCTTACGGAGGAGAGCATACTCCAAGCGTCACCCATTAAAGAACGGCTCAAAATGACTTGACAATGTGGGGCTCAATACTCACATTTTCCAACGGAAGTATCTTATTTTATCTCCAGACAACCACTATAATCACTATAATCAACAAAATAATATCTTTGTTTTAGACAAATGAGTAAGAGAGGGTAAGATTAAACAACCTAAATAATATTTTCCATACCCATATATCGTCATCATAGGGACATGTGACAAGGAGGCATGTCAGTGCTAATGTTTGTTTTTCAACAAGTTAATTCCTTATTCTATAATTTTTTGTAATGTATTGTAAAATGCTTTAAGCAGTTGGTTCTTACAATTATCTTTATATGCAGCAGGTGTTGGTCGAGTCTAGAACAAATAAAATGATTTCTCAAATGGAGCTAATATTATTTCTCAAATGCGATTTCATATTCTATGGAAGGAGAAAGGGTATAGATGATGTCCTTTTCTTAACTTTACATGGAAGGCTTGATTTTTACTTTTACCCAAGGAAGTCATTTGTGTTAAACTTCCAGGGATTTTATGCCTCCAGGCGTTTTATGACTCTCAAAAGTGATGCACATATAGTTGCACTAGTGAGTTGAATCTTCTCTAAGTTGTATCAATTTCCTACATAACTTTTGTCTTTGAGGCTTTTAACAATGCATTTTTTATCAGTATTATTATTCTGTATTTTATGATAAAAAACTTAAGGTTTTATTTTTTAGTATCTTGTCTGCTTGGAGCATTCTTACAGATTTAAAAAGTATTTAGAGGACAATATTGAGTATACAAATAGGTTGAGGAAATTGTGGTAACAAGAATCATAGTTTTGAGATGGTATACTACATTAATGGGTTGTCACAAATTGCTGGTTGCAGTGATCCATATGAGTTTTGGATTATATCATCCGCGTCAAGTCATATATTTGTCAATTTATATAGAAACTTGTCTACAACATGCTCGATTTGTTGACGTTAATATATGGGCACTTGGGTAGTCAGTTTGTTATTTTGAACTCAGAGATAGATTGGAGTGATATATAAGTTGGACTGATTCTCATGCTTCCATTGGTTTCTATTATTTTTCTGATATATGTACTCGATGCTACCAGTAATGAGCCTTGGGGTCCTCATGGATCACATCTTGCTGATATCGCACAAGCGTAAAGAAACTATAGTAAGTTTGAAATATGTGCTAGATTTGTTATATAAACCATTCTGTTTTTTTTATCTAGACATTTAAAATCAACAATGAAAAAAAATATAGTGGTTGAGCAAAAAATTATCTAATTAATTACATTTGTTTAGACAAATTTACTTTTGTTGTAGTGACACTTCGCCTACTCAACAAAAGCCATTCTCTCTCTATCATGCATGTTCTAGGAGTAAAAATATTTTCCTCCATTCAAATGTACTTATGTTGTTTATTCAAATGAGTTTGGGATTTTATGATTTGTGGAGAGATTTGTGTTAACTGGTCAAAGCATCAATGCTATCGGGCTCCAGAATCGCTAACATACAGTAGGAAACTCACTGATAAATCTGATATATGTACTTAAGTTGTGGGAATTGAGTTTCGGTTTTCTTCTGATAGAATTGTTAACAGGGAAAAACCCTTCAATTACACTTTCAAATTTAGGTTATGTATTTAAGTTATGTTCACATGGTTAGTATATATTAAGTATATGATGAATATATGTACTTCTACTAATACTTGTTGTGCTAAATCCTAAATTGTAAGGTTAGTTTCTGAATTATAAAAAGCTGAGTTTAAAGCTATTGTTTAAATTAAGAAATTAAGTAAACTTGTTGCACCTACATTGGAAGGAACCAGTTATTAGGCCAATGAATTGTTTGATTCAAGCTCCTGGCCAGAAATATAACCGGACATCCCCTTTGGGTCACTGTACTTAGACTGCATAAATTATTGTCTGAATTTTGAGCCTTCTTACCTTTATAGGCATCGAATATATATTAGATATTCTTTTTTGACAGGTAAATTGGTTAAATATGGTGATTAATGACATGTGGCCTTACCTCAACAAGGTTTCATGACTTCCACAGACCTGCTACTTTTCTGAAACATATAGAAATATCATTTACCTATTTTTCCGTAACGTCTAACTTATTTGTTGAATCTCACTACTAGAAAAATGTCAATAGACATCGCCTAAAAATCGATATCTATGAATGCAAAAATACGATGTCTTCGTGGATGATGTTAAAGACCCCCTATTTAACATCGGTTTTAAACTAATGTTAAATATAGCATATAACATCAGTTCTTTGTTTAAAATCAATTTATGTATCTTGATATGAAAATTCTAATGCATATCTAATCTTCATATAGCATCATAATATGATACTTTTATCAATTTAAATATATGTGAGCTAAGAAATTTTTTTCAATTTAACCAATAAACTGTTGTTATTACTACGAGTAACAACAGTTTTCATTAAAACCCGATATTAATAGTACCTTTGACATCGGTTCTTTATTGGTAACTGATGTCTATTTGTGACAAACTGATGTCTATAATGCTTAATAACATCAGTTTTATTGTTTCAAGATTTTTTTGCTGTAGTCTTTAACATCGGTTTTTACTGATGTCAATGGTCAACTTGAATTGATATATTAAGCTTTGATCGACATCATTTTTTTATTTTGTAGCACATGTTTATAGTATTACATTAACATCAGTTTTATGTCAAAAAAATGATGATAAATGGCTTTGTTTTAAAATCAGTTGCTTTGTATAAAATGATGTCTCATCACCTATTTTATCCATGCAAAAATCAGAAACACAGATGCCAAAAAATTGCCATAAAACCAAGCATTTGTCATTTAACAACCAAATTCAGCTCCAATATTTACCAAACTATCATTCAAATCTCCAACCATCCAAATTAACATCCCAATCTCCAAACATCCAAATTATCATCCCAACATACTAGCCACATAGTTTCAAATCTGAACCACTTAAAATGAACTACTAGACATTCACCTATAATTTTTTCTAATTACTAGTTACAATCCGAATACATGCAACCAAAATAAAGGTGTTTTTCAGATTGTAATATAGGTACCATTCGCCAAGCTAGAGTCGCCAACAGCTACATGATGGATTGAATATAATCAAGCGTCTCATAGAGAACGACGTCAAGGTCCTCGGTTTTTACTGATGTCAATGGTCAACTTGAATTGATATATTAAGCTTTGATCGACATCATTTTTTTATTTTGTAGCAGATGTTTATAGTATTACATTAATATCAGTTTTATGTCAAAAAATTATGATAAATGGCTTTGTTTTAAAATCAGTTGCTTTGTATAAAATGATGTCTCATCACCTATTTTATCCATGCAAAAATCAGAAACATTGATACCAAAAAATTGCCATAAAACCAAGCAATTGTCATTTAACAACCAAATTCAGCTCCAATATTTACCAAACTATCATTCAAATCTCCAACCATCCAAATTAACATCTCAATCTCTAAACACCCAAATTATCATGCCAACATACTAGCTACATAGTTTCAAATCTGAACCACTTAACATGAACTACTAGACATTCAACCAAAAAATTTTCTAATTACTAGTTACAATCCGAATACATGCAACCAAAATAAAGGTGTTTTTCAGATTGTAATATAGGTACCAGTCGCCAAGCTAGAGTCGCCAACAGTTAAATGATGGATTGGATATAATCAAGCGTCTCATAGAGAACGACGTCAAGGTCCTCCTCTGTATAAGACTTGCGACTCCTGGAAGCCCACTGGAACACAAATAAACCTATGTCATTCCTCAACCAACTGAAAAGTAATGTTCATAGAATTAAGAAAAGTAAAAAATGTACCTTTTCTAGCAGCTTCATCTCCTGATCCTCAATTAAATATTTCATATATCGCATGACCACATATCCACATTTTGCGCCACCTGGTTGTTTAGGGCATCCCTATACATTCCAATAAATTGTTGACAATTAATGAAATCGAAGATTAATCATAAATCCATATTTTACAAAAATGAAAAATTAAAAAATCGACTAAATACTCACAAAAGGTTTTTAACTTTGAGATTCTTATTTACCCGTCCTTCCAGAGCATTATAAGATCTCACTACCCTGTAAATGTTATAATTATAAAATACAGTGTCAAATCCGTCAATTAACGATTACATTCTATATATAATTGTAAATTGAAGTAAAAAATTACCGCATTAAAGCCTTTTCAAGGTCCTGGGGAGGAGGATGATGAAGCAATGGGTTAAGGATGAAAATTTCTGATTCCCAAAACACGATCAAAATCCAATGTAAACTGTTTTCATTATAAACAAATTAAAGTGAGCAAAATGCAATTTAAAAAAATACATATCCGACAATTTAAAAAATTACATATCCGACAATTTTACATACATTATAATTAATTTACCAACATCTATATGACTAATCAAGGCAACACTCATAAGAGGTATGAGTCAGACTACTAGTTCACTGTTAAAATAGCATACTAAATACATTTTTTCATTCTAAATTTTTTATCATATCGCTAATATATATAGATATTGACATCTGTTAGATTGGATGATTTATAAATATTTTTTAAAAATTGAAACATCGTATTGGACTAAACATTAGTAAGAAATACTGGTCAAACTATAAGTTGACTGTTAAAATAGCAATACAAATACATTTATTTTTTTTTAATTTTTTTATGATATCACTAAAATATATGGAAATTGACATCTGTATGGTTGGATCATTCATAAACATTTTTAAAAAAATTGAAACATCAGTATGAAATTAAACACTAGTAAGAAAGTAATAGTCAAACTATTAGTTCAGTGTTAAAATAACAAATCAAACTCATTTTTTTTATTCAAAATTTTTTATTATATCACTAAAATGTATAGATCTTGACATTTGTAAGATTGGATCATTAATAAATATTTTTTAAAAATCAAAACATCGGTATGAGACTAAATACTAGTGAATCAGACTGATTTGAAGAAAGAATGTGAGAGAGCTAAACATACAGTAAAGATCCTTGAGACTAGATACAGTATGATATAAAAAGATATAGAAAATGAGAGAAAACCCTTAAAGCCTGGACTGATTCAGGAAAAAAGGTTCATGAGATGATCTCAAAGAAAAACTGGAAAGAATGCCTAGGCTATAAAGACGGAGTTAAAGATGTTGACACTGAAAATAAAATTTCCCTTAAGACTCCTATTAAGTTCATCTCTTCAGAAGTTGATGAACCCAAATCCATCTTTGAAAAGGGTTCAACATTAATATCACAAGAAAAATTGGAAATTAATAAATCTCAAAGAAAGGAGAGCAAAGAAACCATTAAGACTATTAAGAAACAAAAGAACATAGGACTTTTGTCAATAAGACAATTGAAAAAGAAATTATCTGAGGTTACTGATAAACCTCAAGTAAAAAGTCCTAAAAGAAACAGAAATGGTAAGCAAGGTATTTTTAAGGATTCAAATTACAAGGTTGTTCCCAATGCTCCTAGAAAAACTTTTTTTAATTGTTGAAATACAAATCATCTTGCTATTGATTCCTGAGTCTGATGTTAGGGGTAGATCAGTATTTTAGAAATGACAAAATCCTTGTTTTCATTGTGGTAGTAGTTGGCATTTGATTTATACTTGTAACTCTTATCATAAGCTGTATCAGAACTATTCTGAACCTTTGCCTAAATTTAATAAAGTTGCTTGTGTGCTTAATTCTTTTTCTGCTATTGACAATATAAATCCTGATAAAGGAAAAACTGTCAAAAGTACACCTGACATACAAAGGCTTAAGTTGTCCAAAAAGAGGGCCCAATAAGTGTGGGTCCTTAAAAATCCTTCTAATTAATTATTCTTCTGATTGCAGGGTAACAAGAAAAATACACTTGTCTTGGATAGTGAATGTTCAAGACACATGACTGGAAATAAATCCCTGCTGTCAGAATTTGAGAAGAAGGTTGACCCAGATGTATCTTATGGAGATGGAAATGTAGGACACACTCTGGGATATGGCAATTTGATAATTGGAAAGATAGCAATAGAGAATGTAGCTCTGGTGGATGGACTGAAGCATAATCTTCTGAGCATCAGTCAAATCACTGACAAAGGTTATCATGTGGTATTCTATGACTCACAATATGAAGTTGTTCATAACAAGTCGAAGAAAATTGTCTTGATAGGATACAGACATGGTAACATATATGAAGCAAGACTACATGAAAGTCTTGAAAAGGAAGCTACTTGCCTGATCTCTAAGGCATTAGTAGATGAGAGCTGGAACTGGCATAAGAAGCTCTCACATCTCAACTTCAATTCAATCAATGAACTTGCCAAGAAGGAGCTTATAAGGGGATTACCAAATATGATATACTCAAGTGATGGTCTTTGCGATACTTTCCAAAAGTCTAAACAAAGAAGAGGATCTTTCAAAAGCAAAACAGAATTCTCTACATTTGAGCCATATCACATGCTACACCTGGACCTCTTTGGACCAGTGAACATAATGTCAATCAACAAGAAAAGGTACACACTCGTAATTGTTGATGATTTCACTAGATATACTTGGGTTTATTTTCTACACATGAAGGATGAAACTCCAGAAATTCTTCTGGACCACATAAGGCAAATTGAAAATGCATCTACTCATAAAGTGAAAATTCTGAGAAGTGATAATGATACTGAATTCAAGAATTCAAAAATGGAGGAATTCTGCAAGTATAAAGGCATAGAACAACAATTCTCAGATCCTGGTACACTTAAACAAAATGGTGTTGTTGAGAGGAAGAACAGAACCTTGATTGAAGATGGCAGAACTCTGCTAGAAGAAGCAAAAATACCCACTTACTTTTCGGCTGAAGCAGTAAACACAGCATGTTACACTCAGAATATCACTCTGATAAATAGACATGGTGTTACTCCTTATCAGATGCTGAAAGAAAAGAAGTCCGGTCTCAAACATCTTCATGTATTTGGATGTAAGTGTTTTTTTTTGAGAACTCATACTGATCAGCTAGGAATGTTTGAATCAAAAGCTTATGAAAGAATTTTTGTTGGATACTCACCATCAAGAGCATACAGAGTTTTCAATATGAGAACAAACACTATAGTTGTCTCTATAAATGTATCTTTTGATGATAAGAAGATTCCTGGTTTTGAAGATGACACTCATGAAAGTCTAATATTTGCAAATAAAAATGCATTGTTGGAATCTGGATCAAACTCTAATGAACTGTCAAATCCTGATGATCCAAATCCTGACACTCCTTTAGATTCTGAAGATAATCATTGTACTAATGAACCTACACATCTTGAGGGGGCAACAACAAGGGTCAGCTGATGGTACTAACACTGAAGAATCATCTCAAGGTTCTTCTCAATCTAAACTCTCAGAATCCAATGCTGATTCAACATCAGATGAACATGAGTCAAGTCCCAATATTTTAACAAGAGATAACACAACAGATTCAGGGGGAGCCTCAAACGCATTTGATGAGGCATACAATTCAGGGGGAACATCTAGATCCAGAAGGACACATCCAAGTGCTAGAAAATGGACCAAAGATCATACTCCTGATCTGATTATTGGAAATCCTGATGATGGTATAAAGACAAGAAGTGTAACTCAGAATGAATGTTTATACCATAATCTAATTTCAAAAGAAGAGCCAAAGAAAGTAAAAGATGCACTCAAGGATGCAGATTGGGTCATGGCTATGCAAGAAGAATTAAATGGGTTCGAAAGAAACGAAGTATGGAAGCTGGTACCTAGACATAGAAACAGGTCAATTGTAGGCACAAAGTGGGTCTTTAGAAATAAGACTGATTCTGATGGAACAATCATCAGAAACAAGGCAAGATTGGTGGCTAAAGGTTATTCCCAACAGGAAGGTATTGACTATGATGAGGCATTTGCTCCTGTTGCTAGGTGGGAAGCAATCAGAATCTTCTTAGCATATGCTGCTCACAAAAAGTTTAAAGTCTTCCAGATGGATGTCAAGAGTGCATTTCTCAATGGAAAACTTGAAGAGGAAGTCTATGTTGAACAACCACCAGGATTTGTGGATCCTAAACATCCTGACTATGTTTACAGACTTGAAAAAGCACTCTATGGACTGAAGCAAGCACCTGGAGCTTGGTATGAAACCCTTGCTCAGTTTCTACTTGAAAGTGGATTCAAAAGAGGTACAATAGATAAAACCCGATTTTATCTGAATAAAGGTAAAGATTTGCTTTTAGTCCAAATTTATATGGATGATATCATTTTTGGATCAACTAATCAAACACTGTGTGATAAGTTTTCATAGTTGATGCAATCAAGATATCAAATGAGTTTGATGGGAGAGATGAGCTATTTCCTAGGCTTGCAAATTAAACAGACTGCTAATGGCATCTATATTAATCAGTCCAAGTACATAAGGAATCTACTGGAGAGGTTTAATATGCAATAAAGTGCAACTGCAAGTACTCCTATGGCAACTGCTATAAAACATGATCCTCATGAAGGTACAACAGTTGATGTCACAAGCTACAGAGGTATGATTGGTTCTCTTTTATACCTAACTGCTAGTAGGCCAGACATTATGTTTTCCACTTGTTTGTGTGTAATATTTCAGGAAAATCCAAGGGAGCCACATCTAACTACAGTAAAGAGAATTTTCAGATACCTCAAGGGTACTGTTTCACTTGGAATTTAGTATGCAAGGGAAGCTGATTTTGCATTATGTGGTTATTCATATGCTGATTTTGCTGGATGCAAAATAGAGAGGAAGAGTAAATCAGGAAGCTGTCATTTTTTAGGAGGCAGATTAATCTCATGGAAAGAAGCAGAAATCTATTTCTATCTCAACTACTGAGGCTAAATATATTGCAGCTGGGAGTTGCTGTGCTCAGTTGTTATGGATGAGAAATCAGCTCATGGACTATGGATTATCATTTTCAAAAATTCCTATTTATTATGATAATAAAAGTGCTATTGCTATGACAGGGAATCTGGTTCAACACTCTCTTACTAAACATATCAGTATCATAGTCCATAGAGCATGTCATGGAAGGAACCATAGAGCTTCATTTTGTTCCTACTGGTCAGTAGTTGGCTGATATCATCGCAAAGCCATTACCTGAAGCAACATTTACAAAGCTTATAAATGAACTTGGTATGGTTAGTTGGGATAAATAAATTTCTTTCAATTTATATTTGATCAAATCCTGATGTATATTGATCAAATCCTGATATGTCCTAAATGTTGTTTTAGATATTAAGCCAGGAATATTTGATGTTTTTTATTTTATTATATGCATGATGAATTAAGTGATCTTATTTGATAAATATGCATGTATGAATAAATATATCATTAGCATCATTACAAATCAGTCTAGGGAGACGGGCCTTAACAATAGATCTTTTAGTTAAAACATTAAGTTAACTCTTCACTTAATAATTGATCAGTCCACGAGTCCTTTGATATTCCTTTGGCTATTTAACTTTCATTTCAGTTCAGTCATATCATTACCTATTCTCACATAAAACGATCTTCTCTCTCTCATTTCTCACTATTTTCTCCTATCAGAAAAATGGTTCTTTTCAACATGTTCATGAACATTGAGAACTTCAACGTCGAGTTCAGTTGTGATGACTGGCAACAGGAATGGCACATCACTGCCATTCCCGATGAGGTGTGGAACTTGGTTCCACAGGAGATTCAAACAGATCTCCTATTCTTTGAGATGGATTAACATCTCCATCTTGATTGCTTGGAAGAAGCACGGCGAGAGGCTCTTCTCCCGCAAGAACGGATAATCCATCTTGCTGTGCTATTTGTCAAAAGGAGGAGGAACTAATCAACATCAATGGCATTTGTTCTTTGACAAAGACTACTGATGTTCATCTTCTTAGACTAGGACTATCTTGTAATATCTTTTGCATGTAATCCATAAATTTCATGAAATGTACTCTTCTGATATATTAATGAAATTAATTTCTTTTGGTTGCAAGATCAAGTTTATGCTTATTTCGCCATGTATGCATGTGAATGTTCTTTTTGAAGTGTGTTAATCTTTACATCATCCACTTAAAATGTATATCTTTATGATTGTTTTGATTAAAATTGTGGTTTGATAATAATTTGTGATGCTTTGCCAAACAACTGTTGAATTCGAATCGACATATCCTGATTTTGTCAAATCCTGACAGAAACGAGCTCTCAAATACTGACGACGGGTCAGCACGTTCTAATTCACGGTCAAACTACTAGTTGACTGTTAAAATAGCAAACCAGATACCTTTATTCTTTTCTAAATTTTTTATCATATCACTAAAATATATGAATCTTGACATCTGTGATATTGTATCATTAATAAATATTTTTTAAAAATCGAAACAGAGTTATGAGATTAAACACTAGTAAGAAGTATAGTCAAAGTACTAGTTGACTGTAAAAATAGCAAACCAAATACACTTATTCTTTTAAAAAAAATTACCATGTCACTGAAATATATAGATATTGACATCTATAAGGTTGGATCATTCATAAACATTTTTTAAAAAATTGAAACATCAGTATGGGACTAAACACTATTATGAAATACTAGTCAAACTACTAGTTGACTGTTAAATAGCAAACCAAATACATTTATTTATTTATTTCAATTTTTATCATATCACTTAAATATATAGATATTGACATCTGTAAGGCTGGATCATTTATTAATATTTTTTAAAAAATTGAAATATCCACATTCGACTAACATTAATAAGAAGTATCGGTCAAACTACTAGTTGACTATTAAAATAGTAAACCAAATACATTTATTTTTTTCTAAAATTTTTATCATATCACTAAAATATATAGATATTGACATCTGTAAAGTTGGACCATTTATTAAGATTTTTTAATAAAGTATATAGATATATATAGATATTAAGACCATTTATACATGTCACTAAAGTATATAGATATTGACATCTGTAAATTTGGATCATTTATAAACATTTTTAAAAAAATCAAAATATCTGTATGGGACTAAACATTGGTATGAAGTACTAGTCAAACTACTATTTGACTGTTAAAATAACAAATCAAAATTATTTTTAAATTTTTTATTATATCTCTCTAAAATATATAGATATTGACATCTCTAACATTGGATCATTCATAAACATTTTTTAAAAACTAGAAGTTTTTAAACTTCATTTACAATTATAGTTTAACAAACATAAGTTTTCAATGAATGATAACAATTCAACTCAACCAAAATAAATTCAACAAAAGAAACTTTTTAGAAATTTGAATAAGAGATTAGGGTAACATAACTATTTTTAAAAAATTTAGGGGTTAAATTAGGGTTACATAACTATTTTTAAAAAATAATAATTTCAATGATTGAACCATGCGGATGTAAAAACAATTATCATGATGCACGCAAAAAAGTAAAATTTTTCAATTTCATTTTCAATGATTTTATAATGAATATTTAAAAATAAACCACTAAAACCTAAATGGCCCCAAACTAAAAAAATCAATTTTTTCTTTCAAACTCATAATCCACCGCAACTCGGTAGGAAATGCCCAAAAGTTTCAAAATTTTTGAAAATTTGAAAGTTGGCACCCAAATCAAAATTTAAATTCAGTTGGCTCCAAATTGAAAAATTCAAAATTTTTGTACAAACTTATAACCTACCATAATTCGGTAGCAAATGCCCAAAATTTTCAAAATATTTCAAAAATTTGAAAGTTGGCGCCTAAATCAAATTCAAATTTTTTTGCCAAATCCGAAAATTGAAAATTATACTCTACTCTACTTCTTCTTTATTATCTCTTTTTAACCTCATTTCATCTCCCTCTCCCCTCTTTCATCTACTATTTTCTCTCATCTCACTTGACTAAAATTTCAATTTACATACATCTCTTAATCAAATTTAATCACCTCACCTCCTTCATCTCAATTGTTTCCATATTATCATATGTTTTTAGTTTTTTTAATACTTTGTTTATGTATTAGTTTTTTATTTGTTGGTACTAATTTTTATTTGTTTACTTCTTATATATATAAATAGTGCTTAATACATGCAAACCGGAATTTATGGATTGAAGATAAAGATATGAAGAAAGCGATGTCGAACAGTGATGGAGGATTAAACGATGATGACGCACTTTAGGGGTGATAAATTTTGGACTTTATCACAATTTTTGGTTTCATGTAATTTTTGTAAATTTTGTGCATTTGTATGGTATATAATTATAAATAAAATAACAGTGGTAAGATGAATTTTATTTTATGACGTATGATTTTCGATTTTGGTTGTATGTTTGAGATTTAGACATTGATGTTGGTAGGAAATATGTTATAAATTAAATCAATGAATAATTTTTTTAAAAAACTTAACGAGAAATTCCTACCACATTCAAGCTATTTCCTACCATCTTCAAGCTACTTCCTACCATCTTCAAGCTATTTCCTACAATCTTCAAGCTATTTCCTATGATCTTCAAGTTATTTCATACCATCTTCAAGTTATTTTGTACCGTCTTCAACAAGGTATTTCCTACCGAGGTTGGTAGAAAATGATTGGTAGGAAATGGTGTTTACATGACATTCTGATATAAATCCTACCAAGTGGCATAATTTCCTGCTCGTATGTCTTACCACCAGTGGTAGGAAATAGGTATTTCGTACCGCTGGTGGTAGGAAATTTGTATTTCCACATGGCATCTTACTTGGCATGTGGGTCCTCGACATGTGGCTGTCCACATCAACATGTGGGGCCCATGTTGGTCCTCGACAGACCATATATGGTGTAGTTTTATGACTTAATAAATTAAATTATTTAAATGATATAATTTAAATTGCCACTAAAACTATTTATTTCTAGAGTGAAGCTTAATTAGTAATAAATTGAATTTGTAATTTATATTGATTCAAATTGGATTAGAATAAAAAAAACTCATTCTTTTTTGTTTCTCTCCTTATTATACACAGATTTTAAGCCACGTGTTCTATTAAACCCTATCAATTTTTTAGAGTATGAAAAATAAAGGAAAAAATAAAATTTTCGGGTATTAGTACATCATCAATCCTTCAAAAAACGAGTATTAAGATGGATATGAAGAAGCGTAGATCATGATAATATGATACCAGGTGAATTGTTTGACTTTGAACTCGTAATCTAGATATGAAAATATTGTTAATATTTATTAACATAAATATTCTCAGTTTTGTAGAGAGATTTTTTTCATTGTATTAGTTGCTCAAAACCATCACATAGAGTATATGCACATGTGTGTTTTATAAGAACAAGACATGTTACTAAATAACTGTGGGATAAAATTGGGTAAATTTTCTTTTCTTAAAAAAGATTACCTAGAACCCTTGCTAAGATAAACTTTATCTAATCACTAAACTATTAGTAGGAAAAGAGGCATATTGTAAACAATAAACAATAATAAATTGGGATTTTGAAAATGAAAAATTGAAATAATCTTTGACCGTTATTTCATATGAAATGTTAAGATCCCATTCCCGCTCAATTTTGAAATATTTCTATAGCAACTCTATACTTTTTCCTATAAGAGCTTCTAGTTTCCAAAAAGGTCATTATCGTCTTTTGTAAGTCCGGCATGCTCATGTAGTGAGGTGGAACTAGAGATTTACTTATTTTGGAGATGTAATTTTAGTAAGGATATGGGAAGTTGTTCTATGGGAACGTTATTTTCAAACTTAAGGGTACAAATGAATAACCTAGGGTAAATGAGAAACTCTAGAAGATTTGTGCAGGAAGCAATATAGCTAATAAGGTATGTAAATTTATATTACATGGGGAGAATATGGATAATAATAGTTTTTGACTTCAGACAAAAAGCTTGATATACTAAAGTGAGCAATAGGGTTCATTCACCATAACAGTGTGGTAGAATAATAATTTAGTGAACCCAAAAAGAGCGATATATATAAAATTATTCTATGATGGTATATGGTCACATGCTTTATTTATGGCTCCTAGATTAAACTTCCTAAATAAGTGATAGGTGCACACGAATCTGTTGTTTTCTTAAAAGTAAACATGGTCTTTAAATTCAAGGCATTAAACTCTTTAGTAAATTTATTACAGGTAGTGAATGAAATCAACTCTGACGTGTGATTTTTACTCATAACACTATAAAAATAGAGTTTTTACCGACCGTTAAATCGGTCGTTATATTGTCGAAATTATGTTGAATATGTAATCTCTAACTTATGTTCAAATATGTTAACGTATAGTTTGATTTGGTTAGCTAGTTAGTAGTTGTTTATTTAGGAGAATGGAATAAGTAAGTAGTGGTAGTGAGTAGTCAGGAGATAGTTGGGTTATGTCCTATTTTGTAGGATTAGTTAGTTTGGAGTCTTTTCAATATATTGTATTTCCATTTTCCAGAAATAAGACAAGTCTTTTGCAGACTAAAGCACTACTGTTTTCTCTATTTAATACTTATACACTTGATTAATATATATTACGTATATACTTCAACATCACTTGGTATCAGAGCGGGGGTAGCTCCTAGTGAACGCAAAAGGAAGATAAGTATGGTGGCTAACAAGGTGAAGAGTGGGTCAATAGGCAAGTGTCATGTTGGGCTGTCAAGAAGAAGGTGTTTATAAAGGCACGAGGGGAGTCGAACACCATAGAACTGAAAGACCCAAAGGCTGTAGTCGACGATAAGACTGATAAAATGGCATTAGCAATGATCTATCTGGGAATCCCGGAAGGAATGTTGTTGTCTCTCACAGATAAGGAAACGGCAAAAGATGCCTGGGAGGCAATTAAGACACTTTGCCAAGGAGCTAATAAGGTGAAGAATGCTAGAATACAGACACTGAAATCTGAATTCAAAGCCATGACCATGGAAGAAGACATGATAATTGATGATTATCACATGAAGATGAATGGAATTGTGACTAACTTTATATCACTTGGAGAGAAAGTGGATGAGTCCTACACAGTGAAAAAAAAATTTCGTGCTATGCCATCCAAATTCTTGCAAATGACCTCTATCATTGACCAATTTGAAGACCTCGACACTATGACAAAGGAAGAAGCTGTGGGCTCTTTAAAGGCTCACGAGGAACGTGTAAAAGAAAAGATAGAGTCTAGACAAAGTCTTCTGTTATTAACTGAAGAGGAGTGGGTAAAGCGAGAGAAGGCTGAAGGGAAACTACTCTTGACTCGCGAAGAATGGCTAAAACGGACCAACAAAGAAGGATCTTCAAATCATAGATACAGGGTGGGACATGGTGACAAAAGTAATGTAAAGTGCTACAACTGCAACATTTACGGACATTTTGCTGTAGAATGTTGAAAGCCTAAGAAAAATAGAGAAACTAGGTAGGAAGCACACATGGCTCAGATAGATGACGATGAACCAACCTTATTATTGGCAAAATGTGTGAAGGAAAAAGTAGTGGTGATGCTCACATATGAGAATCATGCTTTACACTCAACATTGTCAAAGAATGATGAGAAAGCTGCGAGTATAAACATGTAGTACGTCGACAATGGTACATGTTACCATTTGACGAGCTTCAGAGAAAAGTTTTTTGAACTGGACGAGACAATCACAGGCATGGTTCATTTTGGAGATGACTCAACCTTCAAGATTGAGGGGAAAGAGATTGTCATGATGTTGTGCAAAAACGGAGAAGAGAAATGCTTGTTTGATGTGTACTATATCCCTAGCCTATCACTACAAGAAAAAAGTCCATAGACATCGCTTTTTAGCCGATGTCTATGCTGTTTCCCAACCGATGTTGATGTCGGTGATGTCTATTCTAGACATCGGTGAATACCCGATGTCTATACTGGATTAGACATCGATTTTAGTTAAAAAACAGATGTCTATGTGTTGATTATTAAAACAAAATGCTATAAGTAAATTATTTAATAACTAAATTACACCTAATTAAACATGTTAAACATATCATGAGCTATGTTTTTTGTCACAAAAACATCGATTTTAGTGAAAAACACTGATGTCTATGTGATGATTTTTCACAAAAAATGCTATAACAAAATTATTTAATAACTAAATTACACCTATTAAAACATATTAAACATATATTGAGCTATGTTTTTTGTCACAAAAACATCGATAATTTTGACAGAGGTGATGTAAAATGGCATATTAAACATCTGTTTCTTTAATAAAAGGTGATGTCTAATTAAGCGTATAAACATCAGTTTTTTCTAGAATGAAGTGATGTCTATGTATCCTTTAGACTTGAACATATTAGTTTTTCACATCAGTTATTTCCCTTAAACTGATGTACATTGCGTTTTTTGACATCAGTTTTGTTTGGTTAAAAGTGATGTACATTATCTTTTTTGACATCAGCTTTTCTTAATTAAAAGTGATGTGTAAGAAATTTATAGACCAAATTGTGTAAAGTTTTACATCACTAATTTTCTAAAAAAGCGATGTACTCATTACTAATAGACATTTGTTATAAATAAAACCGATGTCCTTTACTACATAACCAAAACTAAAACATTGGAAAACACGCATCCATACAAATCTAACCAGTCAATCATTCATACATTTAACCATTCAATCATCCGAAAACCACCAACACCAACCCCATCATCTGCATCAATCATCCAAAAATCACCAACACCAACCCCATCATCTGCATCAATCATTCAAAACTACAGAATCTACATTACCAAATGTACAACCCCCAGCATTTGCAAACCTATACAGCAACCCCAGTATTTATACACTTACATTCTTACTACACAGAACCGTCTAAATTACCAAATGTACGACTACGCAAAAGAAAAGACCTTGAGTACAAGAATTGATCAGATATGCTCTTGGATGAACTGCAGAGCCTCAATGCGAACTTCATCTAGCTGTTCAATGCTGTAACACGATCGAGTCTTGGCCAACCACTACAAATTCGAAACAAACAAAATTCAGTACATGAATGAAAAGTAACCATATCGAAAAGTAACCATATCTCAGTATATAGCAAACTGGAAGCGTCAAGGTAATACCTTTTTAGCAAAATTCAACTTGTCATCATCGATAATTTCTTTCATGTATCGCATTATTACATACGCACATTCAATCCCACCGGGTTGTTTGGGAGATCCCTATTTCATTAATTAAAAGACAAATCAGGCATGTCAAATAAATCATATATATTAAGCACAAATATTAGGTACTCGATCTATTGTACTTACACTAAGAAACTTTGCCTTGGCCATCTTGTTGCCCCTGCCGGTTTCAGAGTTGTAACTTTTCAAAGCCCTGCATAAAAAACATAAAATCTCATATAATGTACAGAAATGAACATGCAATTATACCAAACTGTTACGTTAATAAAAATTTACCTTGATAACGCCTTTTCTAGTTCTGAAAATTGTGTCGGGTGAGGTAGTGGATTCAGAATATATATTTCCCCTTCCCAGATAACGACCAAAATCCAATGCATACTATTTTCATAAAAAAACAAAGACAGATAGGACACATCACATAGAAATTTCTACTGTACTATCCATGTTTTTAATTTTCAGTATTACAATAAGTACTTACTTCTGATTATGCGGAAGAAAGAATAGGCGATCTGGGTTACCCTCTCTCAACCGGTTTAAAATGTATGCTTCAAAATCAGCATTCACGTGATATGTGGATCCGGGGTCAATAAAAGCAAATGTCTCCGCCAGTTCTGGTATTTCACTAATCTCAGAATGCAAGTGCCTATCGAAAGAGTGCTGATGTTAAAATGCAAGTTCTGGAAAATTACAAACATTAAAAAAATGATCATTAAAAAGAAAAAAAAGGTAACTTACGCCATGTAACTTGCAACTACTGCTTGGCCCAACATTTCAAACTCCAATAAAGACACAACATTCTCATGCAATAAATAAATTGTTTTTTCATGTCCAAACACATTCGGCTCACATCGAACCTGGATACTGACCCCGGTAGTTTTCATCCAAGTTGTTGCATGTTTATACAACAGCTTAAAGCCCTTTGGCACTTTCGCACCTGGCTTTGCTTGAAGAAATTGTGCCTTCAAATCCTGCAACCCGTCATTCTTTTTTATTTTTTCAGCACTTGTTCGGGGCCTTTCTTTTTTCTGCACCTGATGATAATATAAAACCAAAATAAAATGTACATACCACTTAATTTTTAATATCTTGAAATGAACAATTTAATTTCAAAATTCAGACAATATTATACATATATATATTATTCATTATACCGCAACATTTGTGTAGCTAATTAATTCCTCAGGCCATGCCAAAAAAGATCCTAGAGCATCGCGGACAGTCATCATGTCATCACCACGTGTCTCAGCTGGAAGCAAGGCATCTGGTTTTATGAGGCCATCAACGGAGACACATTGATGTCCAATTGGTATATCAACTCCATGTACCAAATCAGTTAAATTATCCTCGCGAGGATATACCATACCAAATGCAACCTTATTCTCAAGTCTCTCGACAGATAGCTCACAAGATCGTTGGGCCTATAATATTTAAATAAACAAAATTAAAAAATTAAGGTAACAATGATTTACCTTAGTAAGATAAATGACAAGGTTGCTCACAAAATTAAAATAACTTACGTGACTTCCAGGAGGTGAAGGCCTAGTTGGGCCATCTGTAAAAACACAGTCATCATCTTCATATACCAACACAACTCCTCTTGCAGGTGGTGGATTTGACTTCATTTCTTTATCCTTTTCCGGATCGAAACTTGCCTTTTCAGATGGCATTGGAGAGTGAAAAGTACCTCCACTTTCGATCACTGACTTCAAGCGATCAATCTCTGCCTCGAGAGCTTGCGTTTTTTTTTCAAGCAGTTCATCCCTTTGTCGATCACGGGCCATCAACTCTGCCTTTGTGATTCGAAGCTTTGGCTCTCTTGGCAAATTAAAGTATTGTTTTGGAGTGATGTACCCTCCAACAGCCCGAACCCTCCCAGAATGCTCACGACTCTCCAAAGCCGTTGTCAGAACATCTTCAGCACCAGAAAACTGAATCTCACCCTTCTTCTTTTTTTCCAACAATGCGTTCTGTTAACAAGAAAATAAATTAACCAAAATGGAGTTAACTAGTTTTCAATAAAAGATAAATAATAATTATTTCGCATAATTGTAATCAGTATAATTAAAGACCAATTAACTAAAACATTGACAGGGGTCCTATTTATACTGATTCGCCTACTTTACTGATTTATGTCGTCCTAATTTTACTGATTCGCCTACTTTAATGTAATTTAACCAAAATTAAAACTTACAATTTTATCGCATACAACAGCCAAATCTTCATCGACCTCTTCGACCTCTTGTCCGTTTTTCCGCTTACGAGCCTTTTGCCAAAAAATCGCTCTATCCGGTTCTTCTCCCGGATTCAACCTTCCTTTTTTTATCTGTTACAAATAAAATAAAATACAGTAATACAAATAACTCCAGGGCTAAAAAATGTAGGACTCTAATTTATTATGGACTGACCTATTATAAATTAAATACAGTTATACAATTAAATGAACTTTTCTTACCTCATCTTCTTTTAAACCGATGTACCCCTTTCTTGACAACCGGTGATGATATTTTCTCTTAGACACTCTTTCACTTTGTGTGTCATGAATTTCCTAAAAACATGTCACAAGATTACAAAAATTACAACAGACGATGCAAAAAAATCACCAAATCATATATTACAGAATTAAAACATACCTTCCACTTAGAATCAGTCCTCTGTCTCACAAACCTTTTCCAGGTTGCCTTACTAACATAGCCATAGCCTCTTGGCGGCTTACTCAGCTTCTTCTTTTCTCCAATAAATGGTAGCACATACTTTCTCGTCAAATCAGTCTTAAACTGTCGCCATTTAGAGCCTGCTGACTTTAGGACCATGTTTTCAATTTCTGGTTTAACTTTGAAGGTAGCCTGAAAAAACACAAGTTCACAAAATCATAACAGGAAAAACTTATATTCAAGATCTATATTTGATAATAATTTTTTACAATTGATCTAGTACCTGGAGATCTAACCAAAGCTTTGATTTTAAGTCAGGGTCTACATTTGGCCACGTAGGAATGTCGATTGGAATCATAGTCCTAGCCAACATACCAATGTAAGACTGCAAACGGGCTCTAGTTTCCCCATTAGGAATTCCCCATTCATTGGCAGTGACTTTAACTTTCTTCCCGCGAGCTTTCTTGACAATCACTTTGTACATTGCGCATACGCCTCGCTTACCCCCAGACTTCCTTGTAGCAGTATTAGTTGTAGTATTTGTCTGTTCTGAGTTAGTCGGTTGAGATTCCGATGCATGCCCTTCATTGTTTTCATCATTGTTCGGAACATCCTCCAGCCGCTTGGGGCTTCCACCGCTAAGATTCTGTGATGCAGTCTTTTCTGATTGCTTTCGCATTTGCTTTTTTGGTGCCATTCTTTCCTCTTCCTCTAATCTAAAAAATTAACTAATATTTAACAGATTAGAACAACTACACAGTTCATGGTATAATGTCTAACAGATATGCAGAAAATTAAACAAAATTCTCATTTAATTGTCAAGAAAAATTACAGATAGACTTCTATAACTACATTGAAAAATTACAAGAAAACAGAGATCACAAGCTACATTACAAATAACAAGAAAAATTACAAATAACAAGAAAAATTACAAATAAGGAGAATATATAGCTAGACTCCTATAACTTTTTGACCCATATACCCTCAACATTTTCTCTTCTATTACAAACACTTGCATCATCAATTTTAGCAGGGTCACATGTAGGGATATTAGAACAGAATGGGGGAGGGTTCCAGGAGGTGTCTTCAGGAGCATCTTCATTGTAAACATCATGATAGTCTCGAGTTGTCGCCGATAACACAACGGACCAATTAGCATCAACTGGATCCTCAATATAAAATACTTGGTTGACTTGGTCAACAGAGACATATTTGTCCTTTTTGTGAACTGGTCGATTGAAGTTGACAAGGGTGAAACCAAGATCATCGGACTTGACACCTTTGTTACTTGCTGCCCATGTACATAAAAACAGAGGGGCCTTGAATGCGTGGTAGTCTAATTCCCATATTTCCCTGATCACCCCATAAAATTTTAAATCACTCTCTATAGGATTCATGTCCTTAGCACTAGAGACTTGGACTGTCCTTGCAACTAATGACACACCACTATTCTGAACTACCCTTGCATTATCTCGATCCTTTGTGTGGTATCGGACCCCTTCAACAGCATAACTTTCGTAAGTCAAAACTGAAAATGAAGGTTTCCCAGCAAACCATCTTATAGTTTCAGATACGGCTTCCGCATTCTCCCTCATTTCTGTACTGACCTACATATAATTTATTGATGCATATAAGTGGCTACAAATTTAAAAACACGACATATAAAAATAAAAAAGAAGGAAAAATAATGTAAACCAACTTTTTGTTCAAACCAATCGGCAAATTGTCGATTGTGCTCTCCCAATAGCCACTGTACACTCTTCTTTTTCCCTCGATAAATCTCTTCCAAATACTTTTTATGCAACCTGAAATTACTTACATCAAATTCGACTAAACTATACCAAATACAACTTTAACAATTATATGTATACTTTTTATGTTTTACTTACATAACATATGGTTCCACTTCCGAATTATTACGAAGAACTGAAAGATGAGCCTCATCTCGTTCTTTTTCCGCAACTGACTTCATAGTCACACCACCGATTGGACCGGAAATTTTTTCTTCATCTTTCGGAAGACCGGTTGTTCTACTACTCCCGCTATAGAACTCACTGCAAAATTCTATTGACTCTTCTTTGAGGTAACCTTCAGCTATAGAACCTTCTGGATATAATCGGTTTCTTACATAACTCTTCAATATTTTATTAAAGCGTTCAAATGGAAACATCCATCTATAAAAAACCGGTCCACATAATCGCAGTTCCCTTACTAGGTGGACCATAAGATGTATCATAACATCAAAAAATGACGGAGGGAATATCTTCTCTAACTCACACAGGGTCAATATCACATCTGCTTGTAATTTATTCAACTTTGACACATCTACAACTTTGTTGCACAGAGAGTTGAAGAAAAAACACAATCTTATGATACTAACCCTAACATTTTTCGGAAGCACTGAACGAATGCAAACAGGTAGTAGTTGTTGGAGAAGGATATGGCAGTCATGGGACTTTAAACCATACAACTTCATATCAATCATCGATACACAATTTCTTATATTTGAAGCATGTCCGTATGGAAGTTTCATGTCGTACAATGATGCCAATATTATTTGTTTTTCTTTCCGGGAGAGAGTATAAGGGGCAGGAGGTAGGTATGTTCTTTTCTCACCTACTTCTGGAGCTAAATCAGGCCGTATTCCCATGTCAACCAAATCAAGACGCGAGGCAAGGCTGTCTTTACTCTTGAATTTCATGTGTAGAAGTGTCCCAATTATATTATCACACACGTTCTTTTCGACGTGCATGACATCTAAACAATGTCGAACATGGTGAAACTTCCAATACTCTAACTCAAAAAAAACTGACTGTTTTTTCCATGGAGACTCCACCTTTTTTGGCTTCCCCCCCTTTCCAAAACTGAACCTAAGTTGCTGTTGTTGCCCCAACACTTCCTCTCCGCTAAGTGGTTCAGGTGCACAACCAAATTCTTGTTCTCCATTAAAAGCTGTCCTTTGTCTCCTATACGGATGATAAAGATCTAAATACCGACGATGTCCTTGGTAGCTCATTTTTCTACTACGACTTAGATATTTAGCCACGGTCTGATCACCGCATACTGGACATACCCTATAACCCTTATTAACGTACCCCGACAAATTTCCATATCCCGGAAAGTCATTTATTGTCCACATCAAGATTGCCTTTAGAGTGAAAAAGGATTTGGTATGGGCATCGTACACGTTTGGTTCACCTTCCTCCCACAATTTTTTTAAATCGTCGATCAGTGGCTGGAGATATACGTCAATATCATTACCAGGCTCTTGTGGGCCTGAAATTAATGTTGTTAACATCATAAACTTCCTCTTCATGCATAACCATGGAGGAAGATTATATGTTACTAACATAACTGGCCAGCAGCTGTACCGATTATTTAATCCATTGTTGTGTGGATTTATACCATCGGCCGCTAATCCTAAACGTATATTTCTTGCCTCGCTACCAAACTGAGGCCACCTACAATCTACATTTCTCCAAGAAGGAGAATCAGAGGGGTGACGCATCTTTCCATCTTTGGATCGATTATTTGCATGCCAACTCATTAATTCAGCAGTAGATGAAGATTTAAACATTCTTTTAAATCTGGGGATTATCGGAAAATACCACATAACCTTAGCTGGCACATTTACCCTAACTTGACCATCTTTCCCAACTTTCCAGCGAGAGAGATGGCATTTGGGACACTCGGAAGAAGACTCGAGAATTGGACCCCTGTATAATACGCAGTCATTTGGACAAGCGTGGAATTTAATATACTCGAGGCCTAAATCAGTCAATGTTTTCTTGGCTTCATACATATTAGACGGAAGCAGATTATCTTTAGGAAGAATTGATCCAATTGATTGAAGCAGATCAGTAAAAGCTTTATCGGAAACTCCAAACCTAGCCTTCCAATTATGTAATTTTAAGACCGACTCCAGTTTAGTACACTCACTTCCCTCAAACAGAGGTTGTTCTGCATCGGCAACAAACCTCTTAAAGTTATCTGACTCTTTATCGCAATCTTCCCTACTATAGGCTGCTTCACACACGTTAAATGTTTCTGAAATTGGTATGGGCTTCGAGGGAGGACAAGTACTACCAACAGATGACCTAGTACTATTATCATGGTTTTCTCCATGCCAAATCCAATCAGAATATCCTAAACTAAACCCTGATTCATAAAGATGACCTCTGATTATATTCACAGAAAACTTTTTGAAGTTAGAGCAGTGTGCACAAGGACAAGGAATTTTCTTGGGGTTTTTAGCATTTTCCTCGGCAAATATCAAGAAGTTTTCAACACCAATTTCATACTGTAGAGAATCCCTATCGGCTTTTATCCAAGACCTATCCATTTAAAACCACCTGGTATGTCACTAAAAAATTCAGTATAAGGCTTATATTTATTTTATAAGCCTAATATTTATTTTAGAAGTCTAACTTGATTTTAAGTATGACATCCACACATAGGGCAGACTATAAACGACATAAGAAAACTGAGAATTCATATTATACATAATGCATATTATACATTTTAATGTTATATATTTTATTATAATATGATATGAATCGATTTGTAATGCATTACGTAATTCATATTATACATTTAATTATAGTACTAGTACTATATATTAACTAGTCATTCGGTACTTAATGTATAATCACTATATAATTAACCATAGTATAATAGTCAGATCACGGATGCAGATTATCAAATTATAAATGTACTATTTTCAACTAAACACTTGCATACACAATCACTAAATTAACCACACACTTGCATCCAAAATTCAGAACACGACTACATTTAAATATAACATACTAATACCAAAATGAATTCTCCTGCACATAATTGCAAATAAAACAAAACTGAGATTTCATATAATACATAATGCATATTATACACAACACATAGATCAACATAAGAACCAACTGCATAGCACATAGACAAAAAACACACTATCAAAACTAACAAAACAAATCAAATGTATAAGCGTACAAAACAGAGTTGGAGAAGAAAACTCACCGATGATCGAAAAATCAAACAACACTAATGTCCTGCAAAAACAAATCACAACATTACAAACAAATGAAAACCTAATTTACAAAAATAAAAAAAATAAACAAAAATATAAATGTACAACTAAAAAATCCAAATTACCTAAAGCTTTAAATCTTTTTCTCAGATTAGGTCCTGTATACAACAAGAAGAAAAGTATTAGCAACAAGATTTGACACTAAATTAATAAAAAAAATAAGGGTTTCGAATTAGAAAAAACCCCAATTTACAAAATTAGGGTTTTGAATTCAAAAATCCTCAACTTTTAAAACTGGTCTTCATGCAGAGAAGACCAGTTCGATTCAAGAAGATACAACACTTACCGAAGTAGAGAGGTTAAACGAAAGAGGCTTAACGGAGAGATTCAGAGCAGAGAGAGGTTCAGAGAGAGAGAGAGAGAGAGAGAGGTTCCAGAGACAGGTTCGAGAGAGAGAGAGGTTCGAGAGAGAGAGAGGTTCGAGAGATTATGATGGTGAGATGATGGCCGGAGTTCAGAGAGATTGTGAGGGGAGAGAGGTGCGAGAGAGAGAGGGGTTCGAGAGAGAGAGACAGGTTTGAGAGAGAGAGAGTTTTCTGTTTTTTAGTTTTTAGTTTTTTTGTTTTGATTTTGTGTCTGAAGATTGATTTTTGGGGGGAACCAAAATTTGGTTAAGGGGGGAGAATTTTGGGATTGGGGGAATGTAGAACTAAACTGAATGAAATTTCACTAACGGGGGAAGAAATGGTGGGCGCGAATTTTGTTTTTTTTTTTGGTGAATTTTAGACATCGGTTTAATTATAACCGATGTCTACAAAGAACAAAGACATCACAAAAACACGGGGTGATGTCAATACTCTTTTTAACATCAGTGGCAAAGTTAACCGATGTCTAATGTGTGATGTCTATTGACATTATTCTTGTAGTGTATGTAACAATATCATAAGCTTGGGAAAAATGTCCGAAGATGGAAACAAGGTAGTACTAAAAGGGGATTTTATGTGGATCTATGACGAGATGGAAAGACTATTGATGAAGGTTAAATGATCATCAAATAGTTTGTATAAATTGACCATGGAAACCGGTAACAAAACATGTTTTCTTGCTAAAGTTGATGAGAGGTCCAAACTCTGGCATATGCGCCTTGGACATGTGAATTATCAAGCTATGCATATGATGATAAATGAACATATGGTGAAAGGGATTCCCAAAATAAACCAATCAGGGAATGTTTGTGATGGATGCTTAATATCAAAACAAGCATGAAATAAATTTCAATATAAAGCTAACTATAAAGTTGGAGGGATTCTCGAATTCATCCATGGCGATCGGTGTGCACCGATTACTCCAGAGACAGAATCAGGCAATAGGTATTTCTTCCTCCTTGTTGATGATTTTAGTAGATTTATGTGGTTCTATTTTCTTAAAATCAGAGATGAAGCATTCAAGGCCTTTAAATGTTTTCGAGCTCAAGTAGAGAAAGGTACGGAAAAATGGATTAAGGTGTTCCGGACAGGTAGAGGGGGTGAATTTATGTCAAACGAATTCAAAGAATACTTGGAGGGTGCTGGAATTGAACAACACTATACAACTCCTTATACGCCTCAACAAAACGGCGTAGTGGAGCGTTGTAACAGAACAATAGTGGAGATGGCTAGGAGTTGCATGAATGAGACAAAATTGCCAATGAAAATGTGGGGATAAGCTATCCAGCATTTAGTATATTTTCTTAACAGAGTCCCTACGAGAGCACTCACAATACTGACAATATACATGAAAATGACTGAAAGATATGTTAAAAAACTGGAGGATCATAGCAAAATAGTCATCAATCTTGGGAAAGAACTAGGAACCAAAGGGTATCGGCTCTATGACCCTGAAAATGATCAAGTTTAAGTGAGTCGAGATGTAACCTTCGAAGAATTCTAATCCTGGCCTTGGAATAAATCAGACATTGAAAGGGAGGCTTCATAAAAATTTACTGTGAAGCTTGCAGATGAAGTTGATATCGACATTTATTCTCAGCCTATGGAAGTAAATAAAGGGAATTTCTATCAAGAAGATCCTCTGCATACTCCCACCCAAATAAAGACTACTACTCGTCTAAATCATGATGATTATGATGACAACAATGAACCAAAAAAAAGCAGATTAATCAGAGATATATATGAAGAAACAGAAGAGGTAAGAGATGAATTATATCGTACGGGTGTCGATGAGCCTGGAAATTTCAAACAGGCTGTCAAGGATGAAAACAGGAAACAGGCCATGGAATGAGAGATGAAATCCATCAAAGAAAATGTGACATGGAAATTAACAACGCTGCCACCTGGAAAAAAAGTCATTGGTCTGAAATGGATCTATAAACTGAAAAAGGATGCTAACGGAAAGGTCATTAGACATAAGGCACGACATGTAGCAAAGGGATACGTTCAAGAACAAGGTGTTTACTATGACGAAGTGTATACTCGATTCACCTGACTCCCAGTCACCCGACTCGAAATAGTAAGACTGTTATTAGTTTTGTCGGCAAAGAAAAATTGGGCAGTTCATCATCTCGATGTGAATACAACATTCCTAAAAGGAGATATCAAGGAAGATGTATATGTAGCTCAGCCTGAAGGTTTTGAATAGGCAGGAAAAAAACAACTTGTCTATAAATTGAAAAAAGCGCAATATGGTCTTCGTCAATCACCTCGTGTTTGGTAAGCTAAGTTGTATTCTTACCTTGAAAAACTTCGATTCACACGATGCCCTTACGAACCAGCAGTATACACCAGAAAGGAGCACGATGAAATGTTGATCATAGTAGTGTATGTAGATGTTCTTCTAGTCACAGGTTCCAGTATTGTTTTGACTGAAAAATTTAAGACAACGATGGGTAAAAAATTTCAGATGAGCAACTTGGGGAAGCTTAGTTAGTACTTGGGTATTGAACTAGAACAAAAGGTTGACCACATTGTGTTGAAATAGTCCAGATATTTCTTTTTGTGTGGGAATTGTTAGATGTTACATGGAAAGGACAACAAAACTTCACCTGGAAGCAGTAATGTGGATAATGAGATACGTGAAGGGATCAATTTACTTCGGCCTGGTATACTCCGAAGACAGCAATAACAGTGTCTTAAACGGGTTCTCTGACAACAATTTGGCTGGTCATTTGGATGATAGAAGGAGCACAAGCGGAATGGTTTTCTACTTAAATGAAAGTTCCATAAACTGGGTTTCATAAAAACAATGATGTGTAGAATTGTCCTCGTGTGAAGCAGAATTCATGGCTACCACTTCAGCAGCCTGTCAAGCTATATTGACTTGAAATGTTTTTAGTCAAATCATATCAGAGTTCATTGGTCCAGTGGTAATATGCATCAACAATAGATCAGCTACAGACTTGGTGAAAAACCCAGTATTTCATGGACGAAGCAAGCACACAGACGTGCGACATCACTTCATTAAGGCATCTGTGAAACATGGTGAAGTTATTTTGAAGCACGTGAGTAGCAGTGAACAACGAGCAGACATAATGACGAAGGCATTGATCAAGAACAAGTTCGAAGACATGAGAAAGCTATTGGGAATTAATAATCTGAGTGGACATGTTTGAGATTAAAGGGCAGATTGTTGAATATGTAATCTCAAACTTATGTTCAAATATGTTAATGTATATTTTGATTTGGTCAGCTAGTTAGTAGTCATTTATTTAGGAGAATAGAATAAGTAGTGGTATAGAGTAGTGAGGAGATAGTTGGGTTATGTCCTATTTTGTAGGATCAGTTAATTTGGAGTCTTTTCAGTATATTTTATTTCCGTTTTCCAGAAATAAGACAAGTATTTCGCAGACTAAAGCACTACTATTTTCTCCGTTTAATACTTATACAATTGATTAATATATATTACGTATATACTTTAACATCAAATTAGTCGGTATTTTTGAAAAATGACCATACAAGAAATTCACAATAATATAATGGTTGATACATAACTGTTAGAGATCACGTGTACGTTCCACGTGTTCGGTCACATCTGACATGTGGTGTCGCACGACCTGACATGTTAGTGTCAAGTGGTAGTGGGGCCACAAACATGTGGCCTTCCACCTCAATATTGAAATCAACTAGATATTATTTTAGTATCATATTATAATATTTTATTGTTGGAAATCAAGAATCTTTGATTTGAAAGATTTGAAGGATAAAAAGCTTATTTGGAGCAAAAAGCTTATATGTGTAATTGGCCAATATCATACATTACCTATATGCAATATGGGTAATAGATAGGGAGATTTTACTTACATGATAGAAGAATTGAAAGTGAGAGTGGAAGCATCATTGGAATTTTTGAAAGTGTTAATGATGGGGAAAGAATAACTTTTACCTTAATTACTCGACCCACTAAATTTATATGCCTCTATGATTAGTTTGGTGTAAACATGGTGAACCTACACCATCCTGGACCTTTAGTTAATTGAATTAAAAACATAGTTAATTGCATTAGTAGTTAGTTAAAAAGCTTCAATATTCATTTATTCTCTCAGAAATAATTCATAACAATTAAATTAAAATTCTTAAAGCTTAGTCTCCTTATGGATACGACCTCCAATCACAACTTTGTACTAGAAATAGACACTATACACTTGCGGTTAGACAAAAAAATAACACATCAAATTGTGCAACATATTTTCTAATATTATAATACACTATACAGTCCGTGTTTTGGATTTTCTTACATTAATAATACATTCAATTAAACATCATAAGCACAGTCTCTATAATATATAAATGACCAAATTATTCAGGAAATTATTTAATAAAATTAAAATACTAACTTCTGGTAAATTTACCAAAATTTCGGGGGGAAAGGCCTAGGGTGAGGAACTATAGGAAGACATTCCTCATCATCATCAGCATCACATATAATTCCTTTTACTGGCTGTTGGCTTTCCTTTTCGGACTACATTGGGGAGTGAAGAGGAACTACTAAAGAAATCATTGCCTTCTATTGAGCAATCTATTCCTCAAAAGCCTGCATCTTTTTATTGGCCTTGACATCTCTTTGTTGATTTAGTGCCATCAACTTTTCCTTCGTGATGCGAATCTTTTTTCCCTCCGCAACATAAAGTATTATTTCGGAGGTATGTACACTCCAATAGCCCGAACCCTTCCACAATGCTCACGACTCTCCAAAATTGTATTGAGAACATCTTCACCTACATCAAATCATATTTCACCCTTCTCTTTCTTTTCCAACAAATCATCCAATTAACATGAAATAAAAATAACTAAATTGATTTCCAACATAATTTTGCATAATGGAATCTGCTGTGGTGGAAATTGAAATAATTTTTTTAAATACAATGTTTTGTGAATTTTGAATTTTTCATAATAGATTCTGATATTTTCAAAAGACATTCCGGTATTTGTTAATATTTATCTGTTTATCAGGCATTCAGACCTTTCTCTCTATTTAATATTAATATATTTCATTTGCATGATATTTATAAGTACATGCAAACTGTGAAGATTTAAATCATTTAATTTTTCATTTATTAGTTGAATAATTGCATTTCAATCATTTGTATTCAATATAACTGATGGCCCTACTAGTATGCAAATATAATCATACAGGAGACTTTAAATTTTGTCGCATATAACATCTAAGTCTTCACCCATCTCTTCCTCATTTTTTCGCTTGCGAGCCTTTTCCAAAAATAGTGCTCTATTAGGACGTACTCCCGACTCCAACCTTCATTTCTTGATCTGTTTAAAATGAAATAAAATATAAAAATCCATGACAAATATGCTTAGAATATTGAAGTATTCACTTTAACCTTACTTCATCTTCTTTTAGACTAATATACCCCTTTCTTGACAAGCGGTGATGAAACTTTCTCTGCGAAACACTTTCATTCTGTGCTTCATGAATTTCTTAAAAATAAAATTATGGAATTATATGTCATACATCTTTGCACAATAGTAAACTAGACAAAATATAAAATTAAAATATTAACAATAAAGTCAAAATTATACCATCCATGTTAGATATGGGTTAAATTTACATCAAACCTACTCTTTTTATCTTGTCATGGTTTTTGGCAGTCAGAGCTCCACAGTTAAAGCACCTCACTCTGTTTCGGCCACATCTTCTACGTTCACCATCTTTTCCAAGACTTTCATAACTCCTTCGATATCTTTCCTTGCATGATATTTTTATCCATTCATCTCTAGTAAGCAAGAGTTGTCCATCTGCTTGCTCATGTTTTCTCTACTCGTTCTTTATCAGTAAAATCTTTCCCTCGTTCACTTTTGTCTCTCCCCAAATTCTCTTCTCATGAGTTTTCAGGGACCCAATAACTTCTTCCACTGACAGCTCCTCTGAGTTCCAAAATAGTTCAATGGATGAATCAATTCGTAGAAATTTTTAAAGGTACTACTAAAAACATTTTTTCACCATATAAGTCTCCTCAAATTTCTCTCCCAAAGCCCAGATATTTGTAATCAATCCATTCAGTTTCATATAAAATTGATCGAGTTGCTATGTTTCATGTTTAGTGATTCAAATTCTCCTTTCAGTGTTTATGCATTTACCTTCTTCACCTTTCTGTACCTAGGCACAATGTCCTAACAGCCTCCCACGTCTACTTAACTGTTTTCTTTTCAGCAAGTGTCAACAGCAAATCCTCTAGAATCCCCTGGTAAATAACAGTTAATGCTTGTTTGTCAATTTTATCCTCAAAAATAGCATTGACATTATTGGGTTCTATTACTTCCCATACTTCATGTGCTGGAATAAATAGTTTCTTTTTCATAGCCGATGTCGTATAACTAGTCTTAGTATACATTGGATAGATGAAACCAAACGAACCTTCTTAATTTTTCCTAGACTCCATTTTCTGCACTTACGTGTGTATTTTTATGGTCAAAGGGCTGTGGCTCTGTTACTAGAATATTGAAAATATGTAAACGAGTAAACAAGAAGGAAACTTATATAAGTGTAAACTCAATTTTGTATATATGAAGTATATAGAGAGCGGGTTACGTAACATCAAGAAAAGGAACTACTACACCTAAATATAACTAGGAGCAAAGTGGCAGCTATAAAGCAACAGCCCCTTCCTATTATTTCCCCAATTCTACTCTTGACCAACTATTACTTTCATGTACTAATCGCATTGTTACTAAAAGTTGTCAACCATGTTGACTTCAAATAAACAAAACAAAAAGTAAACATATAGTTTAGAAATCCTAAGAGTATCTCCAAAAGACTCTTAGTACACTTTTTATAAACATTATAAAAAATTGGCTCTTAGTAAGATAAAAAAGGTTCATCTCCAACAATAATATTTAAACCAACTCTTAATCTATTATTTTATAATTAAAAGTACATTGAAGTTATAAAAGTACACAAAAAATATGAGAGAGAAGGAAAGTTAAAAGATAATTTTATTAAAAAATATAAGTTAAGAGTGAGTTGCGACTCTTCAAAATAAAGAAAGACGGGATAAGTGGATTTTATATCCATTTAGAATGCTATATATCGGCTTAAGTTGATGACTTGACTTATAGATGACTTGACTTATATGTGTTGTTTTTTATGTGTTTGTCATCAGTGGTTGTTAAAGTTCACTGAATATAATTATTTCTCTTACCAATTTTACTTTGCTTGTTTGTTTCAGGTATTCAAGCGAGCGTGTATGTGAAAACGTTCTCAGTCTCGTAAGGACACACTAGAAGAAGTAGAAACGGAAATGGTCATGGAAATGGGAGAACCAGTAGCAGAAATGAATGCATTGAAGGATTATTCTCAACCGAAAATCAATGACATTCAGTCTAGAATTGTCAGACCAACCATTGCAGCTAATACCTTTGAAATCAAGCCTGGCATGATTCAAATGGTACAGAATTCAGTCCAGTTTTGGGGTGCTGCAACGGAAGATCCCAATATGCACATTACGGATTTTATCGAGATTTGCGAAACCTTCAAGTTCAATGTGCTTTGGAAGATGTTGTGAAACTGAGACTTTTACCATTTTCTCGGAGGGATAAAGCTAAGAGCTGGTTGCACTTTCTACCAGCAGGTTCAATTACGACATGGGTGGATCTTGCTCAGAAATTTCTTACTAAATTCTTCCCTATGGCAAAAATAGCTGCAATCAGGAATGCTCTTATTCAATTTGCACTGTAGTTGGGAGAATCTTTATGTGAAGCTTGGGAGCGCTACAAGGAATTGCTTATGAAGTGTTTTCATCATGGAATGCCTGATTGGATGGTAATTAATTGCTTCTAAAATGGGTTAGGAGCACAGTCATGACCCATGCTAGATGCAGCATCAAGCGGAGCCTTATGTGCTAAGAGGTATGAGGAAGCTTATGAGCTAATTGAAATGATGGCTAATCATGAATATCAGAATCTAACTCAGAGACTACCACAAGGCAAGGTAGTAGGAATTTTGAAGGTGGATATAATTACAGCTATAGCGGCTCAGCTAAAGGCGTTGACTATGAAAGTGGATTCTCTGACCAACTATGGAGTTCATCAGATAGCAAGTGTTTATGATCTTTCTGGAGGTGCACTTGCGACGGATCAATGTGCTATATCTAGTGAGTCAGCATAGTTTGTAAGCAATTTTCAGAGACCACAGCAACCAGTTCATGCCGCTTATCATCCTAATAACCGAAACCATCCTAATTTCAGCTGGAGCAATAATCAGAATGATATTCAACATCCACAACAACCGTACCAGCAGTTTGGAGCCAATCCATTCAACCCTCCTAGTTTTCAACAACGGTATGCACCAAGGCAATAATTTCAGCCATCAGGAATGCAACAACAATCTCATTGAAGTGCTGGTCAGTCTGCTAATGAAAAATCTAAATTGGAAGAATTGAGTCTAATGTGTAAAAGTCAAGTTGTTTTGATCAAAACTTTGGAGAATCAAATTGGACAAATTGCTAATGCATTGTTGAATAGACCAAAAGGAACAGAGGTTAACCCAGGCAAGAGGGAAGTCAAAAAACAGTTGAAAGCAGTCACTTAGAGATCTAGAAAAGTCGCTAACCATCAAAAATCAGCAGTTAGGCTAAACGGAGAAGTGCACGGGCAGAGGTCAGCACGCCCGCGCTACCTCTCAGCGCGCCCGCGCTCTCCCCTGAACCAGATAGTGGATTTTTTTATGATAAAGCTTATCAGAAGGATGGAGAAGCGGAAACGAACAATAATTCTGTTGAACAATCTACTCCTGAGCAGAATATGGGAAATAAACAGGTCTATCCACCTCCTCCATATCGAAAAAGACTTCAGAAGCAGAAGTTTGACAAGCAGTTTGCCAATTTTCTGGAGGTTTTCAAAAATTGCATATTAACATACCTTTTGCGGAAGCTCTAGAACAGATGCTGAGCTATGCTAAGTTTATGAAGGGTATTCTATCTCGGGAGTTAAAACTCGAGGAGTTGGAAACCGTTGCTCTAACGGAAGAGTGCAGTGCGGTGTTGTAATAAAAATTGCCTCCTAAACTTAATGATCCGGGAAGTTTCACGATACCATGCACTCACTACGCCATAGATGGCATATCGCAATGGTTTAATCATGCGTGTTACAAAATTATGTTACCTTAGGTATGCTCATCTTAGCCTACCGCAACCTAGTGTTTTTCATGTTACCATAGCCTTCATAACATGTTACTATACCTTCAAAGTGTTACATATCGTAACATGTGGAAACTTATGTTACAATAGGGTGTTAATGGATAAAAAAGTAATATTTTACAAACAATTAAATTTATATAATTATTTGACTTCAAAATTAATCAATTTTGATGACACAATTAAGCAATAATTTTAATATTAGCTAAGATTGATAAAATAAATTATTTTTGTTAAATTCTGTAAACTGTACTAATTAGTAACTAATAATTTTTTATTATTAAAAAATTTGAACACTATTTAAACTTAAAAGTTTAGTAAAAAAATTAGCAATATTGGGCTCTCGATAAGGTGTACTAAAGTAGGCTCAAAACTTTTGGAGAAGCGGTAGTTTTTTGGACTGACTTGGGTATTAAAATTTTAGAAAAGTCAAAATTTTAAAATTTTAATATAAAATTTTAAGTAATAAAAAATTAAAATATTATAATTCTCTTTCATTCTGATACGAGCATTGATGTACACATTTTTAAAAATAAAAATTAAAATGTAAATATACAGATTTATGCAAGTAACAAATTATATAACTAATTTTGTTCTAAAATAATGTTTTCAATATTATTTACTACAATTATAACTTACAAATTGTATACTTTTTCTGGAGACTTGAAATTTTTAAAAGCGGACAAAATTTGTAAAAAAATTCAAACGGAGCGCCCTTTTTTTGGATGAAAGCCGCCCAACCCACTTTTTATCTCGTCATTACACTCTCTTCCTCTTCTCCCTCTCTTGTACTCTTCCTAAAACTCTCTCTCTCTCTTAAACCTCTGTCTCATACATAGCCTCTCTGTAAATCTCTTCATCTAAAGTAAATTTTCTTCTTCAAATTAGGGTTTTTCAATATAGTTTGGCAAGGGCTCTTCCAATTAGGGGTTTCTTATTTTCAATTCATATGACTCGATTTCTTCGCTTTAACTTCAGGTAATTCATGTTTCTCTTTGGTTTTAGGGCTTCTTTAATTTGGATATTTACATTTTATATTGTGTTGTATTTCGGAGTTATTAGAATCTCGAAACGGGAGTAGTTTATCTGTTCCACAACTTCAGTGTATTATATTTCGGCTGAGCAGTGCACTTTCATTTGTAATGGGTGAAAAGAATCTTAATAATCGAATGCTTGGTCACCGGGAGATTGTAAGTTTTACTAGTTTTAAATGTATATTTCTGTTTTACTGTTTGTTATATTCATAAATTTGGATGATTTCCTAGTGTTGAATGAAATTTTGTGTGTGTTGTGTTTGTTATATTCTGAAATTTGGAAGATTTACTAGCGTTGAATGAAATTTAGTGTGGATTGTGTTTGTTATATTCATAAATTTGGAAGTTTTTTTTACTAGTATCAAATGTTGAGTGAATTATTTATATTTGTTAATTTGTAACCTTGACTAGTTTTGAATGATTTTTGTGTTTGTAAACTCGTAAGCTTGACTAGTTTTGAGTGTGTTTTTGTGTTGGTTTGGTTTCTGTTTTGCTGTATATTAGCTGGATTTGGTACTTGTAGAAGTATCAAGTGTATATATATGTGCTTTAGAGGGGAGGATTTGAATTGAGTAGTTTTGTGTGATGATGGGCATTTTGGTTTAGAAATTGTCATACTTTTGGATTTGTTTGTTACTCAGTAATTAACATGAATAGGTATCTTTTAATGAAAGACACGTAAGAAGTGTCTATATAGGTAACGTGTAAGTTGGTTTAGTTTAATTTTGTTTTAGTCCAAAATTTGGTAAAACTTACGATTCTAGCTTTTCGCCCAACATCTGTCTAGATCCTCACTGTGACTTAATTTATCAATTTATAGAATAAGCTATTGGCGTCTGGTGCATGATGTCCATTTTTAAGTTATACTAATCGCTCATTTTCTAAAGCATTATATATACAGTTTAACTAGTATTGTCCTCACTTCCTCTGTTTACATTACATTTTCTTAAGTAATAGTAAGATTACTTTTGTTTTACATGTAGCATGGAAGTTACGTGTGGCTGACTTACAAACAAATGTACAACATTGTGATGAAAGTTGGGAATGCTATCCGCAATTATGGAGTTCAGGATGTAAGTGACTATCTGGTATTTACCACGATTTATGAGTTTTTTTAATTTGATTATCCGGTGTCTACAACGACTTATGAGTTTTTTAAATTTGAATATACTGGTGTAGGTAAAGTTGTTTCACGTTGTGTAGGCTTGTACATACTAAGTTGTGCAGTATCTTAAAATGAATTCAACTTATATTTGTTCTGTGTTAAGGGAAGGGTTATAACGTGCATTCAGTTTGAAGGCAGAGCCCTATATTAAAGTCACCAACCATTTAGGTCTTACTCTGAGCAAGAAATTTTCCTCAGTACATAAAGTGCAGATTCTTGTGTGTTTGGTCTGATGCATATATTACAGAAACTTATTATGTTGATTAGGATTTACGACTACTAAAGTTGTTCAGGAGGAAGGGGTGAAGGCCTAAAGGATTTCTATACGAATCAAATCATCAACTCGAGAATTCCACTGTCGTAAACTAATATGCTAGACTCATACCAATTATGGTTGTCATTGTTAACTTTGTAAAAGTAATTTTCCAGCTCTACTTCTTTGTATTCATATTCATGTTATACGATTGGTTCTCCTTTACGTGTAATAATGTTTTGTGCAGTTTTTGAAATAGTTTAATGTAGATGAGACTTATAGTCCCCACTAAACCCAAAAATAAAAAAAAAATACTAATCATATTATGGTATATGATTGGAAATAATTTTTGTCCCCAGTAGAGAATTTTTTTTTTATAAAGAGATGTCTAACTTGTATGTTTTTAATTTATTTTAGTGCCCTGTCCCCTGAGTTAAGGTTTTCTAGCTCTACCATTGCTTTTTGATATAGATTCTTGTGGATCTATTAGTTAGCACATATTTAGATGCTGTTTAGGAAGACCAGGGAAAATAAACATCTGTTTAGCATGTGAAGAATACATAACCTAAGTTTGTACACCTTTCTTTACTTATGCTTAGATTGTAGAATATTATTATAGAAGTAATGCAGAGTTTTGACTGGTGATAATCTTGTAAATTTGAATTGATTATGAAATTGGCAGCGCTGAATTTAACGCCTAGTGATATTCATACGCAGTTTGTGCTACGGCGCTTACATGGATCATGGGGCAACGTTATGCTGAAACATCAAAAATAATGTCAGCTAGGATTGTTGCAGGGATCAGGTAATTTATATCTTCACATCTGCAGTTTGTTCATTTAAATTTGCAATTGAATCTGTATAAAACAGATGTTAAAGCAAGATATGTGATTTTGTTGAATTTACTTATCTGAGGGGTTTCTTAGCACCAGAACAGTCAGTTAATATACATTGTTCTGTCATGGATGCGAAATTCGTTTTTAGAGGTTGTCGGCCTTTTTTGACATATACCTCTTTGTCCACAATTTAAATACTCACCTGCATTTCTGTTGAACCTGTATTTCTGGAATTACATGATACTGTAATGCTTTGTCTGCGTTCTGCTGAATGCATGTCACCAGATGCATTTCTGTTGAACCTGTATTTCTGGAATTACATGCTACTGTAATGTAATTTCTTTAGAATTACATCGTATAAGGCTTTATCTATTTCGGTTATATCATCCCTGCCCCTCTAATATTTTAACTTTGTTTTGTACGTACATTATATTTATTTCGTAAATTCTACCATGTTTTTGCACTCTCATGAATGCGGTTTACTGTTTGTCTGCCTAAAGCATCTATCAGAAGTGCTTAACTAATTTGTGCATTGTTATCTTTGGGGTATCATGCAGTTAGGGACATGCTGGTAAAAGAGGACACTTAACAAAAAGTGGACCAAACACTTGCGTCTGAAGTCGAGGAGAATGTGAAGAATTTCCAGTGTTACTATTTTATTAAGTTTATCTTTTTTTTCCTAATGTTTAGTAAAGAACTGAACTATTTTGTTTTGTTAAAATAATTGTCGTTGTCGTAGTTTTAGACATGTGATGGTTTGAATGTTTGAGTTGGTTTGTATGTAATACATTTTGTGGTATGTAATGATGGGATTGTTCGATTTCAAATAGCATAATTTCATGTAGTATATGTGTTCAATTTACAAACAAATCATGTCAAATTAATATAATACAAATCATTATAAAAAATGGGGCTCACCTGTGGGCCCCAATATGGGCCCCACAAGTGGACCCCATGTTTTTTTGCAAATTCAAAGTGCAAAGGTAACATATATAGTGTGATACTATAGACATACATTGACGTTACCTTTGATGTCTATTGTAACACAAAAGTCCATGTTGCACCAGGGCAAAGGAAATGTTACCTTAGGGGCCAAAGGTAACTCGAAAAAAAGCAACTTAAATTTTATGTTACCTTAGGCCTTTTTCTGGCTGTGGTAACACTTTTTTGGGCCTGTTGTAACATTTTCTTGGTGTTGCTGTAGGCCATTTATGGTGTAGTGACTATTGGTAAGTTATCTTTTGGCAAGTGCTTGTGCAACTTGGGGGCTAGTATCAATCTTATACCATTATTTATCTTCATGCAACTTGGTCTGCCTGATCCAAAACCTACAAACATTTCCTCACAACTGGCTGATCGGTCCATCACGTATCGGAGAGGTATAATGGAAGATGTCTTGGTTAAAGTGGATAAACTCATCTTCCCTGCTTATTTTGTCATTATAAACTTTGAGGAGAATAAGAAGATTCCTATTATCTTGGGAAAACCATTCTTAGCTACATGCCGAACTTTGATCGCTGTACAAAAAGGAGAGCTTACAATGAGGGTTCAAGATCAGGATGTGACTTTTAATGTGTTCAATGCAATCAAATTTCCAACAGATGAAGAGGAGTGTTATAAAGTTGAGTTGGTTGACCTTGTAGTGAATTCATAGATTGAGCAATTGCTAAGGTCGAATACCTTAGAGAGAGCTTTAATAGGGGAATCTGATATGGAAGATGAAGAAGGAGCAGAGCAACTTCAGTTGTTGAATGCATCTCGGTGGAAGAGGAATTTGGATATGCCATTCGATTCTATTTGATTAGCAAAGCTAAAAAATTCTAAGGAGTGTCTTAAACTATCTATTGAATAAGCTCCAGCACTTGAGCTCAAACCATTGTCACATCACTTGAGGTATGCACTTTTAGGTGACACATCTATGTTAACTGTTATTATTGCGTCTAACCTTTCACGTAGTGATGAGGACAAGCTTTTGTAAATTCTGAGAGAGTTTAAATCAGCAATCTGATGGACTATAGCAGATATGAAGGGAATCGGCCCTTCTTATTATATGCATAAAATTATGCTTGAGGAAAGAAGTAAACCTACCGCTGAACATCAGAGAAGACTCAATCCTATCATGAAAGAGGTGGTGAAGAAAGAAATTCTTAAATGGCTAGATGCAGGGATTGGCCAGGTTTTAGAGCTAACAAGGTGTATCCTCCTCCTGATTCTCCACCTGAAGAGGGTGATCCTGCCAACAGCTAGGTATGCTCTTTCTACCCTTATTATTGTCTTCAAAGGGGTCATTGAATATTTTATGTTTGGGGGTGGTAATTTAAGGATTAGTAGTAGTAGAGTCGTGTTCGATTATGAACTAATCGTTATCAGGGGATTTTAGCGGTTTTATTTATGGAGATTAGTAGTTGACTACCTTTAAGTTTTCAGTATGTGATGAATTATTGATTTCCTCGTATGGTTGTGCTTAATCTTCTTGGATACGTAGTTAACATCTAAGTTGTATTGTTAATCTCTATTAAATGCAAAAGTGGGTATAGAGGTTTAGTACTTGCCATGCTAGCATAGGTTTTTAGATGTTTTGACATGCATGATTTGTATTGTAATTTTAACCAACTTACGCTGCCCTATGTGATCTCAATGAATAACTTGCTCTTAACCCGTTATGTTTTCAAATCTTTTAGACATATAGGGTCTAAACATAATTGGTGTCTGCCAGCTTCTATCTAATTTATGGATGCTGAGTGGTAGGGTAACATATATCGAAAGATAGCGTGTACCAATTTCGTGTTGTCTGATTAGTTATCATAATCGTCACATACTACGATTAAAGGCTTAAACTCTGAATTAAGTATTTAATGAAGTTGGAATCCCATGTTTTATTTCACATAAGTAACTTGATTTTAATCTCTTAATTAATTCATTCTAGCATAATTACTTTTAGTTAGTTTAATTAGAGAATCAAATTCAACTTGATACTTGTCTCTGTGGGAACGAACTAAACTTAATCTTATACTACTTCTGACCGTGTATGCTTGCGTGTTTTTGTGCGAACAATCACTAAGAGCCTGTTAGAGTTGCATTTTCACTCATGTTCTTTATATTTTGAGTTAAGATCCTAAATAAAGAGTCTACTAGAGATGCTTTTACATATTCAAGTTAATTTTATGATTAATCATATCATCAACTAAGGCAATTATAGTCATGAAAGTCATATTTTGATATAAAAATTTGGTAAACCGAGAAGATATCAACACCTTGATAATTATAGTGAACGAGTTCTTAAGAGCATTCAAAATATTTGAGCTCATCTAATAACTGGTTTAGCATAGTTCATAGTTATAAAGCATATCTAAATATAACATTTAGTAAGATAAATGGTTAATGAAAGGAATTATTATTATGGTTTTCTTTGAGAAGATAAAGTAATAAGGTTACCGATTTAGTTGCACTTCTTTGTCAAAACAACATTATTTATGGAAAAGTTCTGAAAATCTTGCCTACTACCAAAAGACATACCTGCCAGCTTAAACAATTGTAATGCAAATCACGTCTAGCTTTATGAAAAAGTGCCAACTTTTGCACTTCCATGATGATTTTCAGAATGCACTTCATGACTATTTTGTTAGGGTATATTTGATAGGCTATATAACAACTTAGCCTAATTATTACTCTAAAACCAATTAAAATAATGAGCCCAGATCTAAGGAAGGCCACCTGACTTCAGGTGGTTATGGACGTCATGATATCATGTCATCCCAAAATATTTACACAAACATTGTTTGTGAGTACGAGTACTATTCCCAATCATGTCTCACATACTCACATCACTATGTCCCACATGAAATGGTACTACAGCCACACGCCAATCTCATCTTGACAGACTCTAACATACATAGGAAACCTGGATGTGTGTCTCCATCATGCGCGTCCAGGTCCCCGTATTCCAGAACGTTCCTACAATCATGATTTCAGGTACCAACCCCTCTATCCTAATTGAATCCTTACAAAACGGTCCCAAAAAGTTAATTTAGGGGTTACATTATTTACACACCTTTAAACTCTACACACGCCATATTTAATTATTTTCTTCTCTCGAATCACTAATATTAATATTTAACTATTTTTTGTTGGTAAACCATGATAATAGTATCAGTTTTCACATTAATATAAAAAATATAAATATTTATATATATTCATTTCGTATTTACATATATACTAATATATAATCTTTATGTTCATAATTTATCTATATTTTTAGTTTATTTGGCACGAAATTGGTTTGTGTTAGAAATATGTTGTGAACTTCATGATACGTTGAACAAAACAACTTAGTAAATTTAACATAGTGTTTTTGTAGCTCTTGACGGATGTTTTAATAAAGTCCCGATGGAAGAACTTTATAGTCCCAAAGGATGACAATTTAACATCCATCGAGAGTGTAGCTTATGTAATAATATGTCTTGCAACACATTTCTGCAAATAACAATGTATTAGTTGAGTTGACTACTAGATTGATATGCAGAATATGTTGGCTAATTGTAAATATAAGATGACTTGTAATTCTGCATAAGTGAAATAGAATCAAGTGACAGATTGGCTCCCGACGGGTGATCTACAAAGGCTCTCGACAGATAATTAACAAGGCTCCTGATGGATGATCAACATAATCTCGACGGATGATAATATTCAAATTAGGAGTTGACAGTGACAACACAATCACATGCGTCGGGTGTTTTGCAAATGGAATGTGGCAGAAAAAGGCTGATCTGTATCTTGAGCATCCAAGCGATACTCAAATATATTCAATCACTCGTAAGCGAGAAGAAGGGCGGGAATACAAGTCAAATACTGAACAAATGAAGGAGAAACTTGTAAGTATATTTTATTGTATAGAGGTAGTTTATATTAATGGCATATTTAGCTACTGCACTAACCAATTTTTGCAGGCAAAAATTCAGAAGTTGATGGAAGAGGGAAAGGAGGCTGAAGCAAATGCAGTTGCTTCTAATAGAAAGGCCCATACACCAAACTGGCTACTTGGAAGGACTGTTACTATGTCTGTCTCGACGTCAACTAAGGCCTCAACTGAACAACAAGTGCAAGAGTTAACTGAAAAAATATGCGTCCTTGAGAGCGAATTGGAGGCCAAATTCAACTGGAAATTGCAGGAGAACATGGCTTGGATGGTGAAAAATTGGGAGAAGCAAATCCTGGTATGACATTCAATCTCGAAGACGTATGTGCCACGGTTTCCAGTGATCAAGAGGAAAATTGTACTCCAGTTACTCAAGGCACTCAAGGCACAACTTCTTAGTGACTTTGTTATTTGTTATTTCTGTTCATTTGAAGAAAGGTTTGATGTACTTTTGGTGTTTTAAATTTATAATTGGGTGTATGTTGTTTGGTACTTTCGTATATTTAGAACTTATTGGATCTGGGCTGTTTATGTTGGATGCCCCTTTTTTTGTTGGATGCCTGATAAGACTGTATTGTTAGATGCCACTTATGGCAGGTATCATGTAAAAATAGACCAGTTATGTCCAAATTTTATATTTCCAAGTGTTGCATTTTCCAGAATATGATGTTGCATATTGTATTATATTGTGTTGCATTTGATTATAATATTGTTGCAATTTTAAAAATGGTGTTTCATATAGTTGTATATACTGTTACAATTGAATGAAATTGATGTTATATATGCACAAACATGGTGTTGCAGAAACAAAGTGGGCCCCACAGATGATGTGGCAATATGGGTCCCATTACTGACGTGGCAAAGTGGGACCCACAGCTGACGTGAAAGGTGGACCCATGCTGACGTGGCATGTCGACGTGGCTTGTTGACGTGGTTATTGGGACCCCCTACTACTGACATGTCATCTGATGTGTCACCTGCCACGTAGGACCTGGTTTAGTGTCCTATCATGCCTTATGCAACACTAAGTGTTGTTGCCAATATCTGCCTCTACTGTTGCAAAATCAGCATAATGCAATACGTAGAGGTGTTGCACAAAGTATTGTATTAGGTGTCTATGGCCACTTCCATATTGGCAACCCTTTCTTGGTGTTGCCTACCTTATGTAACACCATTTAGGCCTTATGCAACTGTATAGTAGGGGTTGCCTATGTGCACTTATGGCGTAGTGACTCAGTCACACATCAAGACAATGATGAAGCCTCTTCATCTAGAGCTAATCTACCTCAACAGAGAAAATGGACTAGAGATCACCATTTTGAGCTCGTTATTGGTGATGCATCATCTAGAGTTCAAACACGAAAAGCAACTCAAGAAGAATGTCTGTATAACAGCGTTCTTTCAAATGAAGAACCAAAGAAGGTAGAAGAAGCTCTGTTGGATCCTGATCGGGTTCTAGCTATGCAAGAGGAGCTAAAAAAATTTGAAAGAAACAAGGTATGGAAGCTGGTACCCAAGCCCAAAGGAAAGAATCCAATTGACCCCAAGTGGGTATTCAGAAACAAGATGGATAAAAATGGCATAGTTGTCGGGAACAAAGCTAGATTGGTTGCTAAGGACTACTGTCAACAAGAAGGAATAGATTTTGATGAAGCTTTTGAACCTGTTGCAAGACTTGAATCCATCAGAATTTTCTTAGCCTATGCAGCCCATGCCAATTTCAAGGTCTATCAAATGGATGCGAAAAGTGCATTTCTGAATGGAGATTTGGAGGAGGAAGTCTATGTTATTCAGCCGCCTGGTTTTGAAGATCCAAATTTTCCAAAATATGTCTACTATCTTTTGAAAGCGCTTTATGGATTTAAGCAAGCACCTAGAGCCTTGTATGATACTTTGTCAAAGTTTCTCTTAGAAAATCACTTCACAAGAGGTACTGTTGACAAAACTTTAATCTTTAGAAATGTAAATGACTCTAGTATACTTGTTCAAATTTATGTAGATGATATTATATTTGGCTCTACAGATGAAAAACTGTGCAAAAAGTTTGTCAAATTGATGCAAAGTAAGTATGAAATGAGCATGATGGGAGAACTAACTTACTTTCTCGGTTTATAAGTTAAGCAAGTTAGTGATTAAATATTCATTAGTCAAACCAAATATATTTATGATCCTTTAAAGAAGTTTGATCTGATGGATTGCACATCTGTAAAAACTCCCATGACTACTGCAACTAAACTTAAATTAAATACAACTGAAAAATCTGTGGATATTTCAAGTTATAAAGGCATGGTAGGCTCACTTCTGTACTTAACAGCTAGTAGGCCAGATATAATATTTGCTACTTGTCTCTGTGCTAGATTTTAGGCTGATCCTAGAGAATCTCATTTAGTAGCTATTAAGAGAATTTTCAGATATCTCAAGGGAACACCAAAACTTGGGATTTGGTACCCTATAAGATTATGGTTTTGATCTAACTGGTTATTCAGATGCAGATTATGCAGGTTGTAAAATTGATAGAAAGAGTACAACAGGAACCTGTCAATTTCTAGGAAACAAGCTAGTATCCTGGTTTAGTAAAAAGCAAAATTCAGTTTCTACTTCTATAGCTGAAGCTGAGTATATTGTTGTTGGTAGTTGTTGTGCACAGATTCTTTGGATGAAAAAGCAACTGTTGGACTATGGTCTACAAGTGGAACGAATTCCTATTTTATGTGATAACACAAGTGCAATTGCCATCAATAAAAATCCAGTTCAGCATTCAAGAAAAAAGCACATAGACATCAAGTACCACTTCATTAGGGAACATGTGATGAATGGTACTGTGGAACTTCATTTTGTTCCAAGTGAAAAGCAGCTTGCAGATATCTTTACCAAGCCACTTAATGAATCCACCTTTACTAGGTTGGTAATTGAATTAGGTATGCTTTACTATTCTTTAATTATTTCTAATAATTTTGCAAGTTGAAATGCAGCCAGAAACTTAATTGATTTTTCTGTTTTAGATGAAATTTTGGCTAAGTCAAAATTTACATCTCGACAGATGTTCATTATCCATCGAGTTTGATCATCCGTCGAAATCGAATAGCTTGGTAAAAATCTATTACCTTTATGGATTATTTTATACCCAACGGATAATTGCTTTATTCTCATCCGTCGAATTGTCTAAATCTGAGCCGTTAAATTCCTGAACATTATCCATCGGATATACTTACAGTCTGGAAGTATATCACGACGGATAATTGACAGAATTTTGACAGTTTATTTTACTTTTAAACGGCTATTTTGGGCAATTCTCATTGGGTCTTTAATTTTTAATTTTAATTTTTATCCCATTTTATTTGAGAGTACATAAAAGCCTAACTTCAGTTTATTTTCGCTTTTATCTCTCTCTACTGCAATTAACTGTTCTCTTCTATCTCAAAGTAAAACCCCTTTCTCTCTACAATTTTCCTTACTTTAACAATGGCACCAGTAGTCAAGATTATGTCTCAGTCAGGATTCATGTATGTGAAGAATAATTTCGTAGCTCTGGTGAACAAAGAGATTCCAGCATCTGAGGATTATCACAAAATGATGGATTTTGTGAAGGGATGCAAACTTAGCTATGCCATGCTGGAATCACCCACAATCTACTGTGAAGTTATGGAAGAAATGTAGACAATTGATGTGTATCAGGCAATTGACAAGACCATAACTCTCTCTGCGAAAGGTAAGGAATTCTGTGTTAACAGTGATATTATCAAAGCATGCTTTAAAATTCTCGATAACTACTAAGCTACACGCAAATGCTGATATAGTTAATTTGCTTAATTCTATGGGCTATGTACTTTCTACCACTAAGTTAAGTAAAATTAGGAGGCTAGATCTTAGGAAAGAGTGGAGTTATTTGTGTGATGTAGGTACAAAGGTGTTTACTGGTAAAATAAGTAACTTTGATTCTGTCAACACTGTAATGCTTAACACGTTTTACATGCTTCTTACTGATAAGTACTACAATTTCAGTGATGGCATCATGTTTGAGTTAGGATACAAGTTAGGGGAGTTTAAAAAGAGACCTAGGAGTGTCTATTATGCTAGATTCTTTATGATTATTGCTAATCATCTTTGTGAGAATCTTGAGATTGTGAACCCAACCAACAAAATGGATTATTGGGTTCAAGAAAGAAGAGTCATGGAGGGCCCTCAGGTAATCACTACTGTCTCTACTATCTCTACCTCTCAAATTTCTTTGCCATCGACTGTTGCTAGGGCATCTGTGTCAATGACCCAACGGATGCCTACCCAAACCACAAAACCTAAATCTTCTAAGTCTAAGTCAAAGAAACCACACTCTGCTGTCTCTCAAAAGATGTCAGTTTCAAAATCCACCAAAACCAAAGAGGAAGTGTGAAGGGTGGTAAGATATGTGAGGGACAGGATGAAAATAAACGAAACCCTAAGTATAAGGATGGAGAGATGAGTTTGCCCAGACCAAGCCACACCAAAGTTTCCCAACAAACTATGGTGATTAATAAGAAAATTAACACATCTCTAGTTTCATCCTCTCAAAAGGATGTTACTATTAAAATAAGCTCCCAATTAGGAGCACAGATCAAAAGGGCTAGGGACACTGATTCACCCCAAACTTATACCAAAAAGAAGAAAGCTAGAAAACTTGGGAATGCACAAGGATCACTCACAGTGCAAACTGCAGCTAAAGACTCAGTCACTGCACCATCTCAAATTCAGTTTGATATGGCTCCAATAATTGTGGAGTCACAGCCAAAATCTTTGACTACTGAATTACCAAACACACCAAACTCACCCACAAACTCACTGGATGTAGATATGATTAACACATCAATCCGTGATTCTCCTTCTTTAACTATATTGGAGAAGCCAAAATTTAGTGCAAGTGAGCATCATCTTTTTGGTTCACTTGCCAATTCTTTCAGGAACTTTTTAGACTTCTATGCCTAAATTATCATCAATCTACACAGAGTCTACAATAGTTTTCACTCCAAACTCTATCATTTCTTCTATTCCAGTGGATATTGGTCATCCGTCGACCAGTGATTGTATCCCGACGGATGTGCCTAACAGCAGTCATCCGTCGGATGTCCTAACTACTACCCCAATGGATGTTCCTCATCCGTCGGTACTCACTTCACAAACTGAATTTTCAACAATTGTTACAAGTATAGATGAGTTAGTAGTTGTACAATCACTCCTAGGTTTGAGGGAAGGGAGTGAACAGAGTGAGAGGCTGAGTTGCACTAAGGCAAAAAGAGAGGAAACGAGAGAAACAATACAGTCTATTTCTCCCACTCTGGCAAAAGTGAGTGAGGGGAGTTCCACCTTTGTAGGTGAAGGTGAAGGTTTGAGGGTGGTGAGCCAAGGGGTGCCCTTGATGCAAGAATAGAGATAAATTGAGAGAAAAGTAGGTACAACTGAATGGGAAGAGCCCATTGTAAGTGAGTTAATGAATGTCAATGAGGCTAAAAAGAGACAACTGATTCAGCAAGAATATCAAGTTGTCTTAGATTCTGTTTCTTATGAAGCTGAAGTATTTACTCACCCTGTCTCAACTTATCAAGTTCTAGCTGAGCAGGACAATATGGCTGCAGAAAGAATGCTAAATCTGGTGCATACAACAACCTCCATATAAAGAGCCAAAGATGCTATCTTAGCCATGCCTCCCATAACTGGTGATGATGTTGATTATGTAACTGGTGGTTCTTAACACTTCTTTGGAGATGAAGATGATAATGAAGAAGAGCTAATGGACATAGGGGGAGAAGCAGGCCCTAGATTAAAATTAAACATTCCATCTTGGGTGTTTTCCAAAGAATGTGATGAGCAACACTTCAAGACTACTCTCTTTCATATCATCCAATAAACTCAGACAACTCTTCCCGCTACAACCAATGCCAACACCAAGAAGCTTCTTCAAGCACATCTCAATTCTCTTCAACTGCAACAAATTCAATCTCTTCAACACAATCGGGATGTCATTGCAATAAAAACAGAGATTGATAAAGCCAAGAAGGATGTTTCTGAGAGGCTGGATGCTAAATTTCCAAACACAACCAAACTTGACATAAACAGACAACTGAGGAAAAACTCTAATCTTGCAACAAAAGTAGACTCCCTAGACACAAGACTCAAGACATTAGAAGCTTCCATTACTGCAATTCATTTACATCAAGCCCGACAAACTCAGTTGCTTCAAAAGCTAGTGGTTGCACAGACTTCTACATCTACTCAACTTGTTGCTAACAAAAAGGGGGAAAATGATTCACTTTTCCCGGTTAGTCAAGGAGAGCCAATCAGTGAGGGGAGAATGTGCTTAACATACAAGTCATTCAAGTAATTGTTCCAGAAATTACTTTTCCTAAGCCACCAGTATTGGACAGCATTGATCTGATCCAAGTAGCAGCTGCTAAGTTGAATTCAAAGTCAAATTTCATAAAACTTGATGTTGCAGCAGCTGAAAAGGAATTAGAGGTTAAATGGAAGAAGATTGATGAAGTAATTCAGAAGAAATTTGGTCCCGTTGAGAAACCTAACAAGATCTTTCATCACTTCTCTCAGTCAAGCAAATTTATGTGAATGAATTGAGTCTAGAAAACTTGGAAAAAGGCCAACCTTCATGTATAAAGTCTCCAAAAGCCAATATAGTTTTGAAGCCCAAAAGAATCTATCCAAAGTCATCTGACAAAATCCCCTTGGATCTTATGTTTGAAACTCCAAGGCCCGATGAAAAGAAGTTATTAGCAAGGTCTATTGCATTCTTCAAAGATCCAACTGACTCAGTACAAAAGAAAAGAATTGCCAAAATCTACAGGAATTGGAAAGAAATCTGTGTGGTGGCTAAATACCCTCTGTTTGTAGAAGCTAAAAAGGAAGAAAAACAAAGAACCAAGCAAGAAAAGAAGCAAGCTACTCTAGAGGCCAAGAAACTAAATAGAAGAAATAGCAAGCTGCTATAGTAGCCAAGCTTCAAGCTGTGAAAACTGCAACTGAGATTTCTGAGAAACCACCTGTGGTAGCTGAAGATCAAGATTAGAAAATGCACAAGGAACCTCAACAGAAAAGAAAGTTCAGATATAAACTGTTTCCCAATCTATACATTTAGGGTGTTTTGTTATCATCGAGTTTCTCTTAATTTATGGCTACAATTCCAGTAGACATAAATTGGAGGAGATTGTTAGAAATATGTTGTGAACTTTATAATAAGTTGAACAAAATACCTTAGTAGATTTAACTTAGTGTTTTTGTAGCTCTCGACGGATGTTTTAATATAGTCCCGACGGATGAACTTTTTAGTCGTGATGGATGACAATTTAACATCCATCGAGAGTGTAGCTTATGTAATAATAAGTCTTGTAGCACATTTCTGCAAACAACAATGTATTAGTTGAGTAGCTACTGCAGAATTATTTAAGTCATGTTGTCTACTAGATTGATATGCAGAATAGGTTGGCTAATTGTAAATATAAGATGACTTGTAATTCTGCATAAGTGAAATAGAATCAAGTGACCAAAAGACTCCCGACGGATGACCTACAAAGGCTCCCGACGGATAATCAGCAAGGCTCCCGACGGATGATCAACATAATCCTGACGGATGATAATATTCAAATTAGCAGTTGACAGTGACAACACAGTCACATGCGTCGGGTGTTTGCAAATGGAATGTGGCAGCCTAATTGCAGGATTTAGAGAACAAAGAAGCATTATCATTTCTATGCAAATATGAAGATATTCAAAGATGCTAGATATAGTAATGTAGCAGCATAAAGTTAGATTAGATATTTTTTTTATTATCTTGTCTTACTATCATGTAACTTGGTGATATATACACCAAGAGTAGCAAGTAGAATAAATAAGTGAGTAAGTATTATTTTCAGAGAGATAGATAAAGCTGTATATGTTAATAATTTTTCTGTAAGCTTGTAAGTTCACTTGTAAGCAGCTGTGTGCTATTCAAGCATCACAGAGTTCTCATACTAATATATATCTCTGGTGGATAAGTTCAAATCCACCAGAAAGTTTTAAAGCTTTGTGGTTTATTACTTTGCATTTTGATTTCAATTCAAGTTTCATTCCGCACTTCTTGCAAAATCAAACACTGTTATATATTAAGTAAGAACAGTCTTAAAATCGAAAAAGTAGCCAGAATTACATTCAACCCCCCTTCTGTAATTCTTGTGGCATTGTTTGGGACTAACAGATTATTATTTAATTAATTTATAGGTTTTATTGAAAAAAGAGATTTTCTTAGAAGAGAAGGATTGGAGTTAAAAGTGCATAATTAAAATGAATTCTAGCAAAATTTGGATTATCGGGACATCTTGCGCACTGTTCACTGTTTTGGCTATAACGAGAGCTTTGAAAGTTGTAAGAGACGATTCAGGAGCCGTTGGAAAGCTTACGAGAAAAAAATTAATTCACGTATGATCGCATAATTTATTGGTACTCCAAACTGCCCAGGAAATTTTCAAAATCGGAAAGCTCGAATTTTCTATGTGGAAATCGTACTCTACAATGGAGACTCTTTTGTTTTAAAAATTGAATAAATAAATTATATCATTTTAAAACATAAATCAAATATGTAAATTATATATTTAGTAGATAAACAATATACACATACATGAGACACATGGGGACATAGCAGTTACATACAGGTGAGAAAAGAAGACACGGGAGGAAGAAATAAGACAAGGAGAAAAGCAATTGATTTGGGGAGAGGAAGAACTCTAGAGTTTTATCTTCTCTACTTTACTTTTCTTTATTGTAAATTTGATATTATGTCTTCGTTGTTGTATTCAATATTCTCTTTTCTGATATTTAACTAAACTCTTTGTGGGCCTTTGATGGATACTTGTTTTGATATATAAGATTATTTCAAGTTTTTTGGTTTGGTATTTATTACAATTGGTTAGAGTGCTTTATGTCAATTGCTTTTCAAGATGTTATCAATCTTAAAATTGATTTGATAATTTAGGTATATTTGGAAAAGGAAGCCTAAAAAAAGACCTATTCAATATAACTTGTGAGATTGGTGTTATGCTAATTAGTGGTTAGGATACGGATATACATAAAAACCCTAGGTAGTCATTATAAGGCGGTACTTAGTGCTTTTCACATACTTGAATTCTTTATCGAAATATGGAAAATTAGTTAATGAATTAGTATCACTTGAAATTCGGAAGGTCCGAGTGATGATTTAATAGCCTTAGATTAGTAATTGAAAAACTGAAGTAGAGAATTATTGTACTACTTGTTACGACACGTACACTTGTATCTGGTTCGTAAATTCGATAGCATATACCCCTTTGTTAATGTCTAATCCCAATATTTTACTTTTACAGTTGTTTGGTAAGACAATAATAATATTAAACAAAAGAAGGCCCAAGCTTATATAATTTTTTAAGGGCCTAGTCCTTACAACCCAATAGACCAGACCCCATCTTTAATTAGCATATTGAACAAAAGAGATAACTTAAACTATAAAAAAGCATAGGAGATCGTGTAGACTATAGAGACCAAGAATAGGAGAGTCTGTATGACTGCAACAAAAGAAGACATTAATCTAGACTTAACACAAACACGAGTAAAACTATTAAAACTAAGATAAAAAAAATTAACTTTGCATATAATAAAGGCACTCATATCTCATTAACTAACATACACACTCATGTCTTATAATTTGATGAACTAATTAGTAGTATACATGTAAATATTTGTACCAAAGTGTATTCAAGCAATTGTGAGACAACTATCCAGAGACAATTTTTTTACCAAAAATAACAACTAAGAAGGAGCGATGAAATATCTTAATTAACATGGGTAAACTAGAGAGAAGATGAAAAATTTACTATATGTATTACCAAAGAATACATATATATTTTTTATTAAGAGAGCTTAGATGTTAATAATAAATTCCAAATAAATTTGAGATATCATTTAAAATTTTATAAAAGCGTTTCTCTGCAAAAAGGAATCCAAATTTATTTTATAGATTCACCAAATAAACTTAATATCTATATAATTAGATGAGATTTATTATATATCGATGAGATCAATTTATAGATTTCGAGATTTTGTGAATCTAATTGAATTTTCATGGTCAAAATACATGAAAAAGTATTGTACAAATTCAAAAGTGGTTGTGATATGATTTTTGAATTAATGACAATTTTTTAGAATAAGCTATAATTTCATCTATTTAAAGAATCACTTTATCAGTGTCTAAGCATCACTCAAAACACTTCATACACTAAAACAATAAAAAATTATTTTCACTTACAAATGTCTAGCTCATCATCATCATCATCATCATCATCATCATCATCATCATCATCATCATCATCATCATCATCATCCCCGCAATAAAAATAAACCCAAACCCAATCACCCAATACTGCCACCAGCAAGTGGAGTTATTTATCGCCGTAGGTTCTCTCCATTAACCTTTCCAACCCCGATGGCCATGGGTGGCCATCAAAACGCTCACAAAAATCAGCTAAAAGCCATGAAAAAGATGGTAAAGTCTTCAAAAACCCCACCCTCTTTCCTAATATTGAATTCATCTTCAACCCCGGATTCATCTTGGTCAAACATGTCTTCTTCTAAGCCCATATACGACCAGAAAAGGATGAGAATAGAGGAAAATGGTAATCCAATGATTTTTGCTCCTCCCTCGTACCCAATGGTTCGTCCATCTGCCTGTGTGTCTCCTCCTTGGACACAAACAATGGCTCTTTTTCCAACATCCCCTGAGGCTTATCCCACAATCCCCCTGTCTCCTCCTCAACCCCCTATTTTGCCTTTTTCCCCACCAGTACCAATGGATCCCTCTCGGTCTACCCATGTGTCTCCTTCTCACCCACCTATTCTGGCTTTTTTTCCATCAGCCCCATTGACATCTTCTCTTCCACCTCCGTTGGTACCAACTACTCCTCCAGCAGCCCGTATGCCTTCTCTTCCAATGGCTGGTCCCCCCTCTGCCAGACGCCCAATAATATATAACTTTGTTGGGCCACCTGATGCAGCGGGTGTTCTTGCAGATGAAGAAGAAGAGGAGGAGCTTGATATAGATCTTCATCTCTAGATTTAGAGATAATTTATGTAGATCATATTTTAGTTTTTGCTGCATTTGGTTGATCGATATACTGTATGCACATTTTTAGAGTTTATAGCAAGATCTATTTATGGCTCTTTGCCCTTTCTTAATTGATATTTGTCTTTATTTTTGGTTTTTAATCCATAATTTTCTTTGAAATCTTTATATTTATCTTTTCCATTTATAACAACTTTGCATAATGTTAAAAATAAAAATAAATATAAAAACTAGTCATATTCATACTCACCCCCAAACACATACTCCCTCTGTTTTCTTTTACATGACGTTTGACTTTTGTTCACACACGCTTTGACCACGTACTTAAAATAATAATATTTAAAATTTTCTTTTTGTGAATAAATATATATAACTAAAACTTTAATTCAGAAAAAGAAATTTTTAAAAATTATTATTTTAACTATGTGGTCAATGGACTTAGAAACATGTGCACAAAAGTCAAACAACATATAAAAAAACCAGTGAGAGTATATCATTTGTAAGATTTACACAACTTCATTCTTGAATGTGGAAGATATTGTCTTTATTAAAAAATTTATAAAAAATGTTATTGTTTTGTAATATGTATACTTGATTTTACTTACACTTAGAAAATACAAATAATGGTTAATTAATATCGGTATTTTGTTTTTATCAATAAGAAAATTTTCAAAGATAAAATTACGTAAAAAAATATGTTAAAATGTGACTTTTACAGTTTTCATACCTTTTAGATGAAAACTCGTGTCCATTGACACTAATATGTAATATAAAATCAAATAATAAGCATATTCGTTTTCACAAATAAGTGAACATTAGATTATCAGCTTATTTTGAAAAGTTAAATAAATGAAAATTTTAACCGATATATAATAATTTAATTAGTTCAAGTGTAAAATCGAGATTCGTTGAAGATGAAGCGCATAACCTATTTTCAAAAATGATTAAATGATGCTAACTATTCTCGGAAATCTATTAAATGATGATTGTTATTTTAGGGCACTTGTAATAGTCGGTGGCCATTATATCAGTGCACTAGGAAAAATATTTTGATTTTTTTCAATCTGTTTGTTTCAAATTTTATTGGAGCAAATTTAGATTTGAAAAGTCTTATTGTTGAAACCTTTTAATTAAGGGAGTTTTGGTCCTAAAAAGGTCATTTCTTTAACACTTTGAGATTTTTGAGCCATTGGTTCTTTAACATTAACCTCCAAGTTAGTTTTATTAGTGATGTTATGAACTTTTTATTTTAGTCTGATTATGAAATGCACAACCACTTCTAATATTATTTTGATTTAATAGTCTACTCATCGATCAAATCAAATTGAATAAATAATTCTTTTTATATATAATTAATTGAATATGATTTAATTAATTAAATTAGTTAAACAAAATATTTATAATTCTTTACGGTTTCGGATTGTGATCGTGGATGATTGTGAATATTGGCAAATTATGTAATGGGAAATGGTATTTTCAAATGCTATACTGTTCAATTTCTTAAAATAAAGTTTTAACATAGCCGTTTAAAGTGTTGGCAATAATGTAAATAGTCAAAAATTATGTGTTGGTAAAACTTTAAAAAGTGTTGGTAAAGCTTATAAAACTGTTAGTAAAGGTATATAATGTTTATAAAAGTATTATCACATATGAATAGTGTAACCAATGAAAAGAGGGTTATTAACAAAAAGCCTCTTGTTAACACAAATTTAATGTAACAAATTTGTGTTGGAAAGGGTTTTCAAGCTTTCTTTGACATTAAACAATGTGTACATATCTCCTTATGCTGATTTATCATTGGCAATCCATTAACCATATTATTATTGGACATCAGCATTAAGGCTTGAGAGTTTACACGGCCGAGGCCTGAATGCCATAGCCGTGATACATTCTCTGTCTTAGATAATAAACAACTAGGCTCAACTTTGTCTATAATATTTTTATGCAATCTATTTACTGACCTCTTGACATTCATAAGCAACTTTCCTTGTGCGTCATAGATCAACAAAAAACAGCAATTTAACACAACTCTATCGCCCTTATCAGATAATTGACCCAAACTTATAATGTTGTTGCAAAGGTTTGGGATATAATATACCTCTTGAAACATGCTTTATGTACCATTTTTGCATTTAAACGTCACTTTGCCTTTCCATTTTACGCTCATAATCGGTCCTTTTCCGAAACGCACCTCTTCACTTACTATTTTATCAGGCTTGTGTACTTTGAGAGTTGACCTGACATGTGATTGCTCGCTCCATTATGTAGATACCATACATTCAAATCTCTTTATTTAGTATCACCCCCTGATGCCAACCTTGGCACAATATTTTATTTATTCAGTAGGATTTTTTTGCCCACCACACTCTTCCATTAACAAGGCAGGCTCATCATCATGTGTTTGTGAAAAAATCACCTCATATCGCGAGTCTTCCTCATGCTTGGGCTTGCGGCACTCCATTGCATAATGGCCATAACCAAAACTATTAAAGCACTTAACTTTGCTCCTATTATGTCCACCACGATTTTCACCGTAATCTCCATTACCACCTTATCCTCTCGAACTTAGTCTCTTGAGCCATTCTTCAATGGTTAACAATAAATGCCTTGTGTCATCATTTCCAGCACTTCAAATTATTATTTCAGATAGTGTACCTTCACTTTCCTTACGTGATCAGCCTCAAGACACATCGTTTTTACTACATCTCATGCTACCTTAGCCGTGGTTTTATCTGCTAGAGACAAGAGTGTAACCTCCGAAATTCCATGGTATATGAACACTTTCATTTTTATAAACAATACTGTATAGTTATCGCAGGCCAAGATTGGGTAGGTCGGACAACCTCCCACTTCTTTGAGCTTGTCTTCATTGTTGTTCCCCTTGGCATGTACTTGGGCATCGATATCTGCCGTAAACCACATCACTGATACCAACTATAGAAGCCCTCCTGTAAATGCCTGTTACATAATATATATAGATATAGGTGTTGGTATGTATATAAATGAGGAAAACAAGTTTCTTGGAAAGTTAACAAATCTTTATTCAGCTTCTTGTGTTACATATAAAGGAATGTAAAACTGCAAACAATAGGGGTAATAGATCGGGAGATTTTACTCAGTAGAGACACACATATGATAGCAGAATTAAAAGTGAAAGTGTGAGCATCATTGAATTTCTGAAAGTGTTAATGCTCGGGAAAGATTAACTTATATTTTAATTACTCGTCCCACTAAATTGATATACCTTTATGATTAGTTTGGTGTAAACATGGTGAACCTACACCGTCGTAGACGTTTAGTTAATTGAATTAAAAACCTAGTTATTTGCATTATTAGTTAGTTAAAAACCTTTAATGTTCGTTCTTCTTTCGGAAATAATTCGTAACAGTTAAATTAAAATTCTTAAAGCTTAGTTTTCTTATGGATACGACCTCCACTAGCAACTTTGTACTACCATAGACAATATGTATTTGCGGTTAGATAAAAATATAACACATCAAATTGTGCAACCTATTTGCTAATATTATAATACACTATACAACCCATGTTTCGGAGTTTCTTACATTAATAATACAATCAATTAAACATCATAACCACAATCCCTATATTATATAAAGGACTAAATTATTCAGGAAATTATTTAATAAAATTAAAATACTAACTTGTGGTAAATTTACCAAAATGCCAGGAGGGAAAGGCCTAGGCTGAGGAACTATAGGAAGACATTCCTCATCATCATTAGCATCGCGTATAATACCATTAACTGGCTGGTGACTTTCCCTTTCGGACTGCATTGGGGAGTGAAGAGGAATTACTAAAGCAATCATTTCCTTTTATTGAGCAATCTCGGCCTCAAGAGCATGCATCTTTTTCTCGTCCTTGTCATCTCTTTGTCGATTTAGTGCCATCAACTCTTCCTTCGTGATTCGAATCTTTTTTTCCTCATAACTTAAATTATAATTTCGGAGGTATGTACACTTCAATAGCCTGAACCCTTCCACAATGCTCATGACTCTCCAAAGCTGTAGTGAGAACATCATCACATCCATCAAATTATATTTCACCCTTCTTTTTTCCCAACTAAGCATCCAATCGACATGAAATAAAAATACCTAAAATTGATTTCCAACATAATTTTGCATAATAGATTCTGTTATGGTGGAAATTGAAATAATTTTGTTACATATAGTGTTCTGTGAAATTTTGAATTTTGCATAATAGATTTTGTTATTTTCAAAAGACATTTTGGTATTTGTTAATATTTATCTATTTATGAGGCATACAGACCTTTCTCTCTATGTTATATTAATATATTTCATTTGCAGGATATATATAACTACATCATGCGAATTATTTATGCAAATTACGAAGATTTAAATCATTTAATTTTTCATTTATTAGTGGAATAATGCCATTTCAATTAGTTATATTCAGTATAACTTATGGCCCTACTAGTATGCAAATATAATCGTACATGAGACTTAGAATTTTGTCGCATACAACAGTCAAGTCTTCACCGCCCTCTTCCCCATTTTTTCGCTTACGAGCCTTTTTCAAAAAAAGTGCTCTATAAAGTTGTACTTTTGGCTCCAACCTTCCTTTCTTGATCTGTTCAAAATGAAATAAAATATAAAAATCCATGACAATTATGCTTAGAATATTGATGTATTCACTTTGTTCTTACTTCATCATCTTTTAGACCAATATAACCTTTCCCGGACAAAGCAGTGATGATATTTTCTCTGCGAAACCCTTTAGTTATGTGCTTCATGAATATCTTAAAAAAAATTATAGAATTATATGTCATATATCTTTGTACAATAGTAAATTGGACAAAATATAAATTAAAAAATTAACAATAAAGTCAGAATTATACCATCTAGGTTAAATTTGGGTTAAATTCACCTCAAACTTAGTCTTTTTATCTTGTCATGGTTTTTGGCAGTCGGAGATCCACAGTTAAAGCACCTTACTCTGCTTCGACCACGTCCTCTACGTTCACTATCTTTTCCACGATTTTCATAACTCCTTCGATATCCTTTCTTGCATGATATTTCTATCCATTCATCTCTGGTAAGCAAAAAAATAGTCCATCTGCTTGCTCAAGTTTTCTCCACTCGTTCTTTATCAGTAAAATCTTTCCCTCGTTCACTTTTGTTTCTCCCCAAATTGCCTTTTCATGAGTTATCAGGGACCCAATAACTTCTTCCTTTGACAGCTCCTTCGAGTTCCAAAATAGTTCAATGGATGAAGCAATTCGTAGAAATTTTTAAAGGTACTACTCAAAATATTTTTTCATCATGTATGTCTCCTCAAATATCTCTCCCAAAGTCCAGATATTTGTAATCAAGCCATTCAGTTTCATATAAAATTGATCGAGTTGCTCTATTTCCTTCATGTTTAGTAATTCAAATTCTCCTTTCAGTGTTTATGCATTTACCTTCTTCACCTTTCTGCGCCTAGGCACAATGTCCTAATAGCCTCCTACGTCTACTTAACTGCTTTCTTTTCAACAAGTGTCAACAGTAAATCCTCTGGAATCCCCTGGTAAATAACAGTTAATGCTTGTTTGTCAATCTTATCCTCAAAAATAGCGTTGAAATTCTTGGTTTCTATTACTTCCCAAACTTCATGTGCTGGCATAAATAATTTATTCTTCATAGCTGATGCCGTATAACTAGTCTTAGTAAGCATTGGATAGATGAAACCAAACGAACCTTCTTAATAAGATGTCAACCAAGTTGACTTATTCAAATAAACAAAACACAAAGTAAACATATAGTTTAGAAATCCTAAGAGTATCTCCAACAGACTCTTAGTACACTCTTTATAAAAATTATAAAAAATTAGCTCTTAGTAAGATAAATAAGGTTCATCTCCAACAATAATATTTAAACCAACTCTTTATCTATTATTTTATAAATAAAAGTACATTGAAGTTATAAAACTACAAAAAAATATAAGAGAGAAGGAAAGTGGAAAGATAATTTAATTAAAAAATATAAGTTAAGAGTGAGTTGTGACTCTTCAAAATAAATAAAGAAGGGAAACCCTTACTTATTTGAGGAGTCTCTGATAAGTGGATTTTATATCCATTTAGAACGCTTCATATCGGTTTAAGTTGATGACTTGACCTCAAGTATTGGTGTTTTTGATGCATTTTTGTTGAGTCTTTACAGAGCTATAACTAGAGGCGGGAATGGACTTTTATATGCTTCTATGGCAGTATGAGTTCAGGAAAGGAAGGGCGAAAAGCGAAAACTTGCAAGAGGAGCATATCCAGAAACAAAGAAAATGGAATTTCTTCGGCAAAAGGCAAGCGCGGCCGCCCTCTACCTTGGCGCGCCCGCGCTACCCTGGACAGATACCCAGTGTGCCCGCGCTGCTAAGCTATTTTAATTCTATTTTGGAAGTTTTGTGCGGTCAAGTTACCTGGAACGTATAAATACAAGAAGATATCAATCAGAAAAGGGATGCAAACTCTAGGGAAAACCTAAAGCAGAGAGCATAAGATGGCTAAGAAGAATAAGATCTAGTTCTACATCTTATTTTTGTATTCTTCTAATTAGACGATACTTTGGATGTTCATTTTGGATTTGTTTTCTAAACCCTAATACTTTAATATTCTCTTTTAGGATTAAGAACCTTTTTACTATCATGTTTTCATTGGAACCTGTGATGACAAGCCGTTCGATTATAAACTAATCGTTATCATGGGATTCTAGTTGATTTATTTATGGAGTTTAGCACTTGACTGCCTTAAAGTTTTCAGTGTGTGATGAATTATTGATTTCCTCGTATGGGTGTGCTTAATCTTCTTTAATGCATAACTAACATGTAAGTTGTATTATTAATCTCTGTTGAATACGAAAGTGGATATAGAGGTTTAGAACTTGCCATGCTGGCATAGGTTTATGAATGTTTTAACATTCATGATTAGTAGTGTAATTTTAACCATCTTACCCTGCCCTAGAAGGAAGTTGGATATGCCATTCGATTCTCTTTGATCAGTAGAGCTAAAAAATTCTCAAGCTCCCACTTTTGAGCTCAAACCACTGTCAGATCGCTTGAGGTATGCACTTTTAGATGACACATCTATATTACCTGTTATTATTTTGTCTAACCTGTCAAGTAGTGATGAAGACAAGATTTTGCAAATTCTTAGAGAGTTTAAATCAGCAATCCGATGGACTATAGCAGATATCAAGGGAATCAGCCCTTCTTATTGTATGCATAAAATTCTGCTTGAAGAAGGAAGTAACCTACCATTGAACATCAGAGAAGCCTCAATCCTATCATGAAAGAGGTGGTGAAGAAAGAAATTCTTAAATGGCTAGATTCAGGGATTGGCTAGTTTTTAGAGCTAACATTGTGTATCCTTCGCCTGATTCTCCACCAGAAGAGGGTGATCCTGCCAAAAGCTAGATATGCTCTTTCTATCCTTATTATTTCCTTCAATGGGGTCATTGAATATTTTAATTTTGGGGTGGTAATTTAAGGATTAGTAGTAGTGGAGTCGTGTTCATATAGGAATCATATTGCATGTGTAGTGGTAGTTCATTCATAGTCTTGCATTATTGTTCATATAGGCCATGATTGTTTGCATAATTGTTTTGTATATTATTTGAGTCCATTTAATTGCATTTCCATAGTATATAGCATGATCTCGTAGGATGAGCTATTTCCGGTTGGTAGGTCGGTGTTGATTTGGGTGTGGTGATGATGAATAAAGGGATGATCAAGTTCTTATGAATTGACTTGTATCTCCAGAAGCAAAGCCTATGCACAAGTCTCATCGGTTGCTTTTCGACTAGATTAGGGCCATACAGGTTTGGTTGTTGAAATTTAATCACTTTTTTACATTTAGAATGTTTTCCATTCGATTGATGACGGAATAACACTAAAATATAAATTGGGGGAAACCATGGATTTCATTGCTAGTTGTTAATAAAAATTAGACGTCAAAAGCCGCTCATATATTATGACTAGTCTAGGGATGGATGAGATGGAGCGAAACACAATCATTCCAAATTATTAGTGTGTTTTTTATTATAAGAAAAAAAGAAGGAAAAAAGGGGAAAAAAAGAAAAAAAAGGAAAAAAGGAAAAAAACATTGTGTTAGTATCTGATTATGCATAATTGACCACGGGTGAGCTCTTTAATACTCGAGCAATTAAGTTTTATGGGACTTTGTGCCTAGTGACCTAAGGCTTGTTCAGTGTTGGATCCGCTAACCTAATGCTCGTTACATGGGTATTATTGCATAAGTCTTTCGGGCCCTCATCCAATGCATGGTCAAATAAGCATTTGTGTTGATGTGTTCAGTATTGTTGCATGAATCCTTGTCTAACTCCAGTGATGATGGAGGTGTTTTAGAGTCATGATGTGTTTAGCGTTCATTCTACTTATAAGCTTGTCATTATTTTGGCGAAGAATAGGATATGGTTTTGATCTAGTATTAGGAGTATATCTGATAAGCAAAGCACACACTCACATTTTTGTGCTTGTAAGTTAGTATATGTGATTTAGTCGAGCTCTGTTTAAAGTTATTGCATTCATAGAGATATTGGCTTATTGATCTGGTTATGTTTATTCCGAGGGGATCTTTGTTTTATCATTTAGTTGCATTCATGCATTGTGCTAGTAGTTGTCGAGTCTTTTTATGCTTGAGGACAAGCATCTATTTAAGTTTGGGGGTGTGATAAGTGGATTTTATACCCATTTAGGATGCTTCATATCGGCTTAAGTTGATGACTTGACCTCAAGTATGTGGTGTTTTTGTTGAATTTTTGTTGAGTCTTTGCAGAGCTATAAGTAGAGACAGGAATGGACTTTCCTATGCTTCTATAGTGGTATGAGTTCAGGAAATGAAGGGCGAAAACTTGAAAGAGGAGCAGAGAGAGAAACAAAGAAAACCGAAGAATACATGTATATTTTTTATTAGGAGAGCTTAGATGTTAATAATAAATTATTCGAGATAAATTTGAGATATCATTTAAAATTTTATAAAGGCGTTTCTCTACAAAAAAGAATATATTATTTAATCGATCGAGGAAAATTAGATATGTAATCTTCCAAATTTATTATATAGATTCACCAAATAAACTTAAAATCTATATAATTAGATGAGAATGCAGATTTGTTATATATCGAAGAGGTCAATTTATAGATTTCGAGATTTTGTGAATCTAATTGAATATTCATGGTCAAAATACATGAAAAAGTATTGTACAATTTCAAAAGTGGTTGGGATATGATTTTTGAATTAATGACAATTATTTTGAATATGCTATAATTTCATCTATTTAAAGAATCACTTTATCAGTGTCTAAGCATCACTAAAACACTTCATACACTAAAACTCTAAATAATTATTTTCACTTAGAAATGTCTAGCTCATCATCATCATCACCATCCTCCCACAATAAAAACAAACCCAAACCCAATCACCCAACACTGCCAGCAGCAAGTGGAGTTATTTATCGCTGTAGGTTCTGTCCATTATCCTTTCCAACCCCGATGGCCCTGGGTGGCCATCAAAACGCTCACAAAAATCAACGAAAAGCCATGAAAAAGATGGTAAAGTCTTTAAAAGCCCCACCCTCATTCCTAATATTGAATTCATCTTCAATCCCGGATTCATCTTCGTCCAACATGTCTTCTTCTAAGCCCATATACGACCAGAAAATGATGAGAATAGAGGAAAATGGTAATCCAATGATTTTTGCTCCTCCCTCGTACCCTATGGTTCGTCCATCTGCCCGTGTGTCTCCTCCTCGGACACAAACATTGGCTCTTTTTCCAACATCCCCTATGGCTTATCCCACAATCTCCGTGTCTCCTCCTCAACCCCCTATTTTGCCTTTTTCCCCACCAGTACCAATGGATCCCTCTCGGTCTACCCATGTCTCTCCTTCTCACCCACCTATTCTGGCTCTTTTTCCATCAGCCCCATTGACATCTTCTCTTCCACCTCCGTTGGTACCAACTACTCCTCCAGCAGCCCGTATGCCTTCTCTTCCAATGGCTCGTCCCCCCGCTGCTAGACGCCCTATAATATATAACTTTGTTGGGCCACCTGATGCAGCGGGTGTTCTTGCAGATGAAGAAGAAGAGGAGGATCTTGATCTAGATCTTCATCTCTAGATTTAGAGAAAATTTAGGTAGATCATATTTCAGTTTTTGGTTCATCCATCTATTGTATGCATATTTTTAGAGTCTAAAGCAAGATATATTTATGGCTCTTTGCCCTTTCTTAATTGATGTTTGTCTTTATTTTTGGATTTTAATCCATAATTTTCTTCAAAATCTTTATATTTAACTTTTCCATTTATAATAACTTTGCATAATGTTAAAAATAAAAATAAATATAAAAGCTAGTCATATTCATACTCACCCCCAAACACATATATCATTTGTAAGATTTACACAACTTCATTCTTGAATGTAGAAGATACTGTTTTTATCAAAATTTTATAAAAAATGGTATTGTTTTGTAATAAGTATACTTGATTTTACTTACACTTAGAAAATATAAATAATTGATTAAATAATATCGGTATTTTATTTTTATCTATAAGAAAATTTTCAAAGATAAATTACCTAAAAAATATGTTAAAATGTGACTTTTTACCATTTTCATACCTTTCAGATGAAAACTCATGTCCATTGACTCTAATATGTAATATAAAATCAAATAATCAACATATTCGTTTTCACAAATAAGTGAACATTAGATTATCAGCTTATTTTCAAAAGTTAAATACATGAAAATTTTAACTGATATATAACAATTTAATTAGTTCAAGTGTAAAATCGAGATTCATTGAAGATGAAGTGCATAAACTATTTTTCAAAAATGATTAAATGATGCTAACTATTCTCGGAAATCTATTAAATGATGAATGCAATTTTACGACACTTGTAATAGTCTGCTGTCGTTATATCAGTGCACTGGTAAAAAGATTTTGATTTTTTTCAATTTGTTTGCTTCAAATTTAATTGGAACAAATTTAAATTTGAAAAGTCTTACTGTTGATACCTTTTAATTAAGGGAGTTTTGGTCCTTTGGCCACATCATCATTCCTATTGAATAGTAATATAAAATAAACCATTCATCTAACTCCTTAGCTCTTAGACTGGTTGGCTCCTTAACATAATATTAGAACTTAGGCTAGCGGGAGAAATTTGGTTCGACTCACTTCTACCCCCAACATTCATACATTTTATTACCGACACAGATGACAAAGTTATGCCTCAAAGATGGGTGCTTGTGATCCGCTCTTCGACCAAGAAATGGCTTTTGGGCAAGGGGAGGAGTCGATTGGGTTCGACTTTAAGCCACCCTCAATATTCTCATAATTTATCATGACACGAAAGGCAAATTAATTCCCCAAAAATATGTGCACATGATCCACTATTCGACCCATAACTGATAAACGAGATGAGGGTGAGTGTTAGAATACTAATATAAGATCGTGAAAAGGTCATTTCTTTAAGACTTTGAGATGTTTGAGCCATTGGTTCCTTAACATTAACCTCCAATTTAGTTTTATTAGTGATGTTATGAACTTTTTATTTTAGTGTGATTATGAAATGCACAACCATTTCTAATGTTGTTTTGATTTAATAGTCTACTCATCGATCAAATCAAATTAAATAAATAATTCTTCTATATATAAAATTAAATTATTATGACTTAATTAATTAAATTATTTAAACAAAATATTTTAAATTCTTTACGATTTCAGATTGTGATCGTGGATGATTGTGAATATTGGCAAATTATGTAATGGGAAATGGTATTTTCTAATGATATACTGTTCAATAGTATTTTCAAATTATGTAACGGCTTTAGCATAGCCCTTTAAAGTGTAGGCAATATTGTAAATATTCAAAAAATATGTGTTAGTAAAACTTTAAAAAGTGTCAATAAAGCTTATAAAACTGTTAGTAAATGTATATAATGTTTATAAAAGTATTATCACATATGAATAGTGTAACCAATGAAAAGAGAGTTATTAACAAAAAGCCTGTTGATAACACAAATTTGATGTAACAAAGAACTATAGTCGTGTGATTATTACAATATTATAGATGTTACAATATATAGGAAAGTGTTAGGGTAGACCCTCTATAGTCACACTTAAGACAATGTAATCTGAAAATCAAAATTATAGTGATAGACCCCTAACATGACCCCCACATTGGTGATGAACTGGTTTTTCAAAAAAGTGACCATAGGCATTTTTTTTACTTATCACCACATTTTCTGCTGTTAGCAACATTTTTTTTACTGGTACAATAGGCCATATATGGTGTTGTGTTATGACTTAATAAACTAAGTTAGTTAAATGATATAATTTAAATTTGGGCTTTTCTCATAAATACCTAAATTTTATAAACTTTTTGTAAAAATACTGTCAGTTTTTAAAATAAATTACGAAAATACTACCTTTCAAAAAATATTTGCAAAAATATAGAGGTTGCATTTGTAACCATATCTGCAACTGTTGGTAACCATGTATGCAACCACAAATACAAATTTGAAAAAATTTGTTGAAAATTACATTTAGTTGCAAAATAAGTTGCCCGGGTGGTTGCAAATAGCGAAAAATGAATTCCCCTGCAGGGCCAATACTAATATCACAAAAGCCACCATGAAATCAACTAAAATCAAAGCAAAAATTGTCTTCGCCGGAATCATTAATATTTACTCAACTAGTTTACTCAGAAAGGGATTGAAACAACAATTTAGATCAAATCCATAGAGTATTCAAGACTAGTATCAGAGAGACAATAAAATTGAACAGTAAAAGACAACAACAAATAGTAGTAAGAATGTATTGGAAAATAGTAAAAAGGTGATGGGATCAATTATAGGAATAGAGACGGTAGATGACCTGCTAGACAGCGATGGAATAATCAAGCTGGTCTTTGTCTGGCAACGGAGCTCCGACCGACAATATTTTCCAGAGAACTTAAAGCATATTGACATCATGTACCATTTCATTCGAGAACATTTCATGAATGGTAATGTGGAACTTCATTTTATTCCAAGTGAGAAGAAACTTGCAACATCTTACCAAGCCACTTGACGAGTCCAACTTAACTAGGTTGGTAACTGAGTTAGGTATCATTAATTATTCCTAAATTATTTTGATGTCTAAGCAATTTGAAATGCATCCAGAATCAAATTTAATTTTCTTGTTAAAGATGAAATTTTACCTAAATCAAAATTTACATCTCGACGGATGTTCATAATCCGTCAAAAATGAATATTCCCTTGAATTTTATCCGTCGAATTGCTACAATCATAGTCGTTAATTCTATTTATTATCCGTCGAGTTTACTTACCGTCCGTAAGTATATTTTGATGGATAGCCTCTAGAATTTGTTCGGTTTATTTTATTTTAAACCGCTATTTTGAGAAAATTTCATTGAGTACTTTATGTTACTTTTGAGTTAAATCTCAAAGTGGTCACTCGGGTGGAGGGCATGTATCAAAAAAATGATTCCACCTATAAGGAACTCATTTGTACCATGTTTTGAATTAACATAAATAAGAGCTCGAGTCGCTCTACATGATCTTTAAGGATGGAATATAACCACTTGCTTTCTCAGTCCACCTTGTTGCTATCGGTGTTGAAGTGAGCACCATCCAGCCTTCTGTACGTCATGTACCTCTCACATCCACATCCTTTATGAATATCAACATATGGTTGCTTTGATTTTATGTTATTTGCCCTCGGTGAAGTGTCCATGCATTATAAGTACCATCCTTTGTTAATTATTGTTTTGATGCAAACCATTACCATCTTTTGTAGAGCTAGTAATATAGACCGGTGAAACTCTTCCGGTCAAACTGCACTACTAAGTTCAAAAAAAAAGAAAAAGAAAATTATATACATACATGAACAAGCCCCTTTCTTTTAATAATACATGTATTTTTTATAAAAAAATTAATGAGTTTTTCTTTGTTATAATTTTTTTTTAGTTTTTAAATGTAAACTTTATTTAGTGTTTTAAATAAAAAAATAAAAAAATACAATGTAACTCAAGTAACACAATATAGAAACTGAAAATCAAAGTTTTCATTTTTTAATAATTTATAAATCAAATTTTATATTAATGGCACTTCATATAAGTGAAATGACCATTTTTTAACGAAGGGATATTATTAGTAATTTCATAAATATTAAAAATATATAAGCTCGTTGAGATCATGAATTTTATAAATATAGAAATGAGTTACATATGTTATAAATAAAATATGTTTGACATTAATTTTAATGCTCAGGTTTTTATTTACAACCATGATGCACACCAGTTTAGCTTTGCTTAAAAATTCATAGTTGAAGTTCAACAGTAGAGTTGATACAAACATATTTTATATCACTCTACTACTGATGGTGTATATACCAGGATCACCCGAATAGAGAGGTCCTACAGCTTCTAAAGTACACAATCCATCATAAGAACACTGAGAACTCTGTCGTGGCTACCGGGCTTTAAGATGTCATGAAGTTAAGAGCAATGTATGAAATCAATTAAACTATTTCTCACCATATTTTGGAAGTGAGTGATTTTTATCCACATGAACCCTAATTGATATACATGCATTTTACACTTTAAAATGTTAAATGTGTGGCAACCCTATCCACCCGTCCAGCCTGGCCAAGTCAACAATGCCACCTCCATTCTTTGGTTAAGTCAACAAGATCATTTAACGGAGTTGTCATTATCTGAAACTAAAGTGGTACAAATGAGTCACCAGTAACTAGAATCATTTTTTTAATACATGCCCTTCACTGCAATGAGCACCTTGAGATTTAACCCTTTTACTTTTTAATTTTTATTTTTCTATTTTCGAGAAAGTATAAAAGCCCCGATTCATTTTCTATTTTACTTTTATCTTTCTCAACAAAAAATCTACTAACTCTCTTCGTCTCCAAAGCAAAAATCCCATTTTCCACAACTACTTTCAATCACAGCAATGGCACCAGTAGTCAAAATCATGTCTCAAACTCGGTTTGTGTATGAGAAGAACAACTTTGTAGGATTGGTGACATGGAGATTCTGAGGATTATCACAAAATGATGGACTTAATTCGAGGCTGCAAACTGAGTTATGCTATACTTGAATCGCCTTTCATTTATTGTGAAGTTCACTACGCCACAGATTGTATGCCGCAACCCTTCATGGGGTTGCAAGAAAAGTGTAATAGTAGCCTTGTAAACAAATGTTTATCGCAAACCCTTCATTTTGATGTTGCATATAGTTATAATGTGTTACCAAAATGACATATATATATAAGTTAAAGATGAGTTTTTTAATTTAACTAATTAATAATTATTTACATAGAAATGAGTTAATAATTCAAATATATATAACTTCTAAAGTTTAATATTGGTGAAGTGATTTATAATATATTGATCAATTGAAAGTTCTATAACTTAACAAGTCATTAGTATTGGAGTGATTTACAGCATATATTGTTGAATTTATTTAATTTTTTATAATTAGGTGTTAAAAATAATATTTACTAAAAGAAAAAACAATTTAATAGTTTAAAGTTGAACAAAAAAAGTTCGGCCGGGTATTTATTTTGAATAAAACTTTGACCGAGATTTAAACGACACTAGGTCATATCTCCTTCTCTGTCTCCCTCCTTCCCTCTCTGAGTCTGTCTCTCAATTCTCTCTCTGTTTCTCTCTCGCCCTCTCTCTATATTTTCCATTTCCAGCCAAACCATTCAACCTCGATAAAAAAACGTAGCCATTTATGTTCTTTGGCCACGTTATCATCTATTTCAATCCTCAAATCATCTTTTCTAGTCTCAGATTGAAAGATTTATGAACCCCAGTTCTTTTATCGCTTCGATTCTAAATTAATCGATGATTTTTGGAACGATTGGCATTTGTTTTGTGTTGTAGATAATTTTATATGTATCATATGTTAAAAGCCCCTTGATTTGAGCTTATTCCTTGAAACCCTAGATCCTAAAGTTCGATTCAAATTAATTTCTTGACTATTTGTGTATTATAGTGATAATTTCAGTATTTGTGTTTCAATTACTTTCCAAGTAAACACGCATAGATTTACATTGATATTCAAGTATGGAATTTACCCCAAATTGCTTGTAGAGAATTTTGTATGATAATTAAGTTGTGAATTGGTTATAATTATGGATTCTCTACACGCAAGTTGGTGGCATTTGTGCTTCTATTGATTCCCTGATCCTATTTAATTATATATGTGCTTCTGTCTTCTTAAGTATAATTTCTGCATTACTTTTTATTTTGTTCACAACATTCCTTGCATTTGTCTATCAGGATACTTTGAACAAGGGCCTCCATGGAATCCAGTGTCGGACTCGTTGTAGGGTCTCATAATCATAATGAGCTCATCGTCATTCATGGTCTCTCATTAGGTTTTTTGATTATTGGTTTCGAATGAAGCGAGTTCTTCAAGATTCGGGTTTTTTCGATCGATTAGGGGCTTCGATTATAGGGTATGATTTGCTATTATTTTCTTGTTTTTGAATCTTAATGTATCTCCCTCTCGGTGCTCTTTCCCTCTCTCCATCTCTCCATCTTTCTCTCTCTATTTTGAATGGTATTTAGAACTTATTTGCCCTCCCACCCTCTCTCTCTCTCTCTCTTTCTCTCTCTCTCTATATTGTTAATATGAAGTTTGTGACTTTTTAATATTAACATCATAAAGTATAGAGGTGGGTGAATTGAACAGAATGGTTGAGAGAAGAATGTGCGAGGGAATGTTTATATCTGCTCTTTGTCATTCAAATCCTAAGTGTTATTTTCTGATCAAGTTCGTGAATTTTCATGTGAACTCCTATGTTAAGTTTCTCAAGTGGATGCCTGACGCATTACAAATGCCAGAGCTCGAGCTTATTGACCATGCATAAATGGATTTCGTTGTGTATTTGTGGATTTACTTGGTTGGATATGTAACTTCGTTATTTTTTGGTTCTTACTTCTTTAGACCTGGATTTTGGAATCCTTTTTTTAGGCTATTTAATGGTGTGGCCTAAATTATCTGTAAGCATGTCGAACAAACAGTCTCTCATGCTTCACTTGACAAATATAGTCAATCTCTCGTGCATCATATCCCACACATGAATCCTATTTTAACATAGATAGAACTAACTTCGCTAATATATATATATATATATATATATATATATGTAAAAGTCTATTACATTGGTTGTTTTGTGTTAGTAAAATAAAGCCCCTTCAGTATTGCATTTTTTTGTCTTAAATTGAATCATGTTATTTGGAGTTTTGACAGTGACATGAAATATCAGCATTCAGTAACCAACTGAATTTCAGGATATACACATTGGACAATAATCTGTAATTCCTCTTTTATAAGAAAATAAGTTGTTTTCATATTCATTTACTAATATATACTTCATATTATGCGTTATAGAGTTCTGCAAGTGCATTATTTGGTTGGATAGAAGGCATCAACTTGGAGCTTGATTTCAATCTCCTTAAAACTGGCTCTCTTGCTCTTTAAATCTGATTAACAAATTTGGAAAGAGATTGGCCATCCGGCACCGTGCAGTACTTAGTTTATTACAAAAGAGAAAATACACTCTAAAAGAGATTTCTCGGACTCTGTTCTTCAGATTTTATGCCCAAGGAATAATTATTTGTAAAATGTAATGTTTATCACATACTAAAGATAATTAATAAGTATTCAGAGTCACTGAGACAAAATATATATTACTCGACACATAATGCAGCTCGACTTCAACAAGAGAGTAAGTTTGACAAAAATATTAGTACTTGCAACAGAGCTAATAGACGTGAAGGCGTCCTGTATTTTGATGTTTACCTATAGTACAGTCCAAGGAAGACCTACATGCTGACATACAGTATTGTAAGAACTCATACCACTGATTATGAAGACATTATATACAAAAAGAATAATATGTTGGTTCTTATGTACCAAGATCATCTCCTTTGTGGTTGTTCCGTTGTTTTTGTTGAAATAATTATAATAGCTAATTTGCACTTTAAATGCCGGCTCAAAATATTTTTCCCCATAATGTTACTGGCAAGGGCTATCCTTGTACTAGTCAATGTTACAGATGATAATTTAGAGAAGGCCAAAGGTGTAATGTTCAGCAATATTGATAAAATTTCTATTTCAAACATTCTACTAGAATAAGACATGTAAGAATATAAGTTGTTTCAAGCATTATATGAACTGTACCATCATTACATGTATGTTATTTGTGAAATGTCTTGATTCATCTACAGTGATTTCACTACATATTCTTTAGTAATTAGAAAATTTTATTAAGCTTACAAACTTAAACTTCTCGAGCATTCTAATTGCTGCCAATTAGGTTTCAACTATTCCATGCTATGGGTTTTCTTGTGCTGGTGTTATAAAAGAAACTTTTGTAAAGACCATCCTTATGTGCTACATTTCCTTCATTTTGTATATGCATTTGGAACTCTGCACAATCGTTTAGTAAAATGCATACAATCATTTGCAATACATGTGAACTGCTGTAAAATTCTTTTACCAGTACTACAATATAAGAACTTGGATACTTTCATCTTTTAAATAGTAATTTGAATGTTAACTTAAGAACTTGACAGATTGGGGGATGAGAACCTTATTTATTTAAAACTGATTGTAGGTTTTGGATTCATATATTGATGGCCCATGCCTTTACATTCTGGACATGTTATGTGCTAAAAATGGAGTATGAGAAAATTCAGGACATGCGATTGCACTTTCTGGCATCAGAAAAGCGCAGATCGGGTCAATTTACTGTATGATGCACTTCACCGAAATAATTATAGATTGTTATTCCAAGTTGCCTAATATACCTAAACTAGTGCTTTATCAATCTAAAATAAATTGTAAAACAGTTGTGATTGTTGTAAATAAGACTTTTGAGAAAAGTATTAATAAGATTTATACAGTATTCTTTTCTGATCTATCATCAAATCCTAAGTCTCTGGAATCGATCTTTGAGTACAGTCACTTTAGGAATGATACTTAAAACTATATATTGTGAATCAGATCTTTCCTTTTTCACTAGTTATTTAGATAAGTGAATCAGATTATATATTGGAATTATATCTCTTAAATTTTCGAGAAGTGTTGGTTAGCTCATAACTAGGAGTAGAATGTGATTAATTTTAATTGCAGGTATGCGTTAGACGTGAATGTTGAGAGAGAAGAAGATGTTATTATATACAAGAAACTATTGAATGTGGCGCATGACCCTGCTACTAGAATTGATAGTTCAAGATTATTTATTTTTGTAAATTAAGTTTGTATTATATTGTTTGGAATTTATGAGATGAACATGTAATGTGGGATCGTAGTATGGTGATGGTGAAGGTAGTTGTATTTATTTGTGATAACTGATGTTATGGTTGGTTGATTGTGTTGGTTTTAAGACTATGGTCTTATTTATGGGCATGCCAGTTTACAAACAGTTCCTTGCATTTTTTTTGTAAAAGAATTGTAATAGGTCTTTACAATGTTGCTAATAATCAGTGTAAAATGTTGTAAAAAACACTAAAAATATTGCAAAAAACTAAAAATGTTACAAAAGGGTTGCATCAATACCCCACATATGGGGCCCACAAATATTGTACTGATAGCCCAAACCATGTTGTAACACTTTTCAAGTCCTATTGCAACCCCATCGGTGTTGCAATAACATGTTGTAACGGGTAACCAAGGGTTGTAATAGGGTGTCCCCGGGGTTTCAAAAACCTCTATTGCAACGCCTAAAATTACAACCCCGAAAAAGAGTCACAATAGCCTTTTTTTGTCCTTTAGCAACGCTTTTTTGGCCTTTAGTAACGATTTCTTGGGGTTGCAGAATCCAATCTATGGCGTAGTGGTTGTTGAGGAGATTTGGACCACTTCCGTGTTCAATTCAAAAGATAAGACCATTACCTTCTCTCTCAAAGGTAAGGACCACTGCATTTACACTAAAAGCATGCTTTAAACTACCTGAAAATGAACCTTTTGTTCCACACACAGACACATAGGTGAGCAACATGCTTACTTCTATGGGTTATTCTATCAATCCCACCAAGTTAGGTGAGGTTAGGAGAATGGGCCTTAGGAAAGAGTGGAGCTTTCTCTGTAATTCTTTTGTTAAGGCATTTTCTGGAAAAAATAGTAATTTTGATGATGTTAGCAATTCTATTGTTAACATGCTTAACATGCTTCTGAATGATAAGTATTTTAATTTCAGTAATTTTGTAATGTATGAGCTAGGATACAAACTAGGACACATTAATAAAAGGTCGAAGAACATTTATTATGCTAGATTCTTTATATTGCTAGCTAATTTTATTTATGAGAATCTTGTAACTGAGAAACCAACCAACAAGCTTGATTGTTGGGTTCAAGAAAAGAGAGTTCTTGCAGATTTGAGCAGAAATAATCTCAATAATAGAGTGACTCTTAATTATCTTCCAATCTTTGAGGCACAAAAGGTAAATAAAGTAATTTCTTCTGCCCCAATCTCTACCCAACCACAAACTTCTTTGCAACCAACTGTGGCTATGGCATCTGTGATAGTGACCAAACAGATGCCTACCCAAGCCAAAAAATCTAAAATCTCTAAATCTAAGTCAAAGAAAACCCACTCAAGTTTCTCTCAAAAGAAACTAGTTTTAAAATCTACCAAACACCAAGAGGGGACTGTTCAGGGTGGTGAGCTAGGTGAGGGACAAGGTGAAAATCAAAGAAACCCTAAGGATAAGGAGAGTGAGGTAAGTGAACCCCAAACCAGCCACATTGCAGTCTCCTAATAGACTATAATTCTTAATAACGATTTAAGCTCATTACTAGTTGCATCCTCCCAAAAGGATGTGACTATTAAAACAGGCTCTCAACCAAGAGCACATGCCAAAATGGTTAGGGACACAAACCAACCTCTAACTTACATTAGAAAGAAGAAACATAAAATAATTGGGGATACACAGGGTGCACACATAATGCCAATTGCAGTCAAAAACTTAGTTAATGCACTATCTCAAAGTCAGATTGATGTGACTCTAATAAATGTGGAGTCACAACTTAAATCTCTCTTGATCAAAACATCTCAAACATAAATTTCTCCCACAAACTCACTGGATGTGGACATGATAAATACATCAATTCCTGATTCTCCATCTTTAACTCTCATGGAGAAGCCAAAATCTCAAGAAAGTGAGCATCATCTATAGATGATTTGTTGGCTCACTTGTCATTTCTTTTCTGAAAATAATGAGAAATTTGTGAACAATCTTAAATCAGTCACCAAAGATTCTACAGTAATTTATACTCCAAAGTCTACCATTTCTACTCTCTCGACGGATATTATTCATCTGTCGACCAATTATTATATCTCGACGGATGTGCTTAACAGCAATTATCCGTTGAATTTCTCAACTACTATTTTGATGAATGTTTCTCATCCGTTGAAAGTCTCTACACCAATTGAAATTTCCACAAATTTTACAAGTGCAGATGACTTAGTGGTTGTTCAATCACTATTAGGATTGATGGAAGAGAGTGAACAAAGTGAGATGCTGAGTTGCTCTCAGGCAAAAGGAGAGGAAATGAGTGACAAAATGCATAATATTTCTTCCAGCATGGTAAAAGTGAGTGAGAAGAGTCCCACCTTAGATGGTGAATGTGAGGGTATGAGGGTGGGAAGCCAAGATGAGCCCTTGATACAACATCAGAGAAAAAATGAGAGAAATACAGGTACAAATGAAGAATGGGAAGTGGCCATTGTTAGTGAGTTAAGGGATGTCAATAAGGCTTAGACGAAGCAGCTATTTCAGCAACAATATCAAGCTATTTTTTACTCTGTTTATTATGAAGATGAGGCATTTACTCACCCTGTTCCAGCTTATCAAATTTTGGCTGAACAAGACAATGAGGCTGCTGAGAGGACACTAAACTTGGTGCATACAACAACTTCCATGCTAAGGGCCAAAGATGCAATCAACTCACTTCCTTCCACAACTGGTGAGGATTTTGAGTATAATTCTACAACCTCTGGTGATTCTTTTAGTTTTGATTCTCTTGGAGAGGGTCATAAAGACATAGGCATGAACATAGGGGAGAAACTGAAACTCCGGATTGGATGTTTACCAAAGAATGCAATTTTCATCATTTAAATTATGTCTTGTTAAAGCTAATTCATAAAACTCAAGCTGCCATTCAGGCCACCAACAACCCCAGCACCAAGAAACTTCTTCAAACCCATATGGAGTCTCTACAGTTGCATAAAATGCAAGCTCTTCAACATCATCAAAGTGTAGATATACTAAAACATGACTTGTCTCAAGTCAAGGAGGATCTCTACAAGAAACTGGATGCTAATCTTCCTGATACTACTATGACCAGTCTCGATCAAAATCTCAGGAAAGATAATGACTTAAAGAACAAAGTCGAGTATCCGGGTTCAAGACTGTCTAAAGTTGAAGACTCGGTTGTTCAAATACTTTCCAACCAACAAACTCAAACTCAATTGCTATAGCAATTAGTGGCTGCTCAGACATCCAATCCTGCCCAACTTGATGATAATAAAAGGGGGAGAAAGGTGCAATTACTCAAGTTAGTGAGGGGGAGAAGGATGTGTAAATTACAGTCAGCAAAGTAATTATTCTAGCCATTACTTTCTTAAAGCCACCAGTTCTAGATGGTATTGATTTGATCAACATTGCAGCAACTAAGCTCAGGCTGAACGAACAAAAGAAGCAAATTGATGAGAATATTAAAAAGGTGTTTGATCCAATTGAACAGAAAGATAAATTTATGAAATACTTCACACAATTGAGACAAATCCCTATCACTGAAATGAGCTTGAGGAACAATGAGAGAGGTCAAACCTCTGCTAGAAGACTACCAAAGGCCAATGTGATTTTGAAGCCCAAGAAACATTCTTTAAAACATTCTAACAAGAATCCTTTGGACATAGTCTATACAACTTCTCATCCAGATGATAAGAAACTGCTTAGTCATTCTATTGCTTACATCAAACATCCAAAAGATTCAGTTTAAAAGTAGAGGATACCCAAAGTCTAAAGACATGGTAAAGAAATTTGTGTGAAGGATGGACATCCACAATTTCCAGAAGCCAAAAGACAAGAAAAGCTAAGACTTAAGGATCAGAAAAAGCAGGTTGCCTTAGAAGCCAAGAAAAAGGCTAAAGAGGTTTCTACCAAATCAGAAGCTGAGAAGCGTGCTACTATCATTGAAACTGAGAAACTGGAGGAACCAAAGCAGAAAATTGGAAAAAGAATGAGAAAGGAAAAGCAAAGGTGTGTAGTATTATAATCATGTGATGTAAAATTCATGTCTATAACGACTGTTGTGTGTCAAGGCATTTGGCTGCATAATGTTTTAAATTAAATATCTAGTCTCAACCTGGTCCAATGGTTCTCACAATAGTCTTGTAAATAATTTAACAAGGAATCCAGTTTTCTACATCGAAGTAAACACATAAATGTGTATTATCAATTTATAGGAGAATGTGTGGAGCAATCACTACAAGAAACACTACTAGAAATACTGCTTATGACATCACGCAATTAACATCGATTTGAAATGTCACTGATGTTATAAGTAATTTTAACATTGAACATTTTTAAAATGATATTGAAGATCATCTCAGACATCACTCTCTAAAATAACCGATGTCTATTCTAATTCTTTATAGCTTCGTCTTTGCTTTTCAACAAATATATATAGCAGTATTTTGTATAATCATCAATGAATGTAATAAAATACTTGTTTCCTCCTCTTGTTGGAGCAAATTTTAAATCACATATATCGCTATATATTAGGTCTAGCACTTTGGTATTCCTTTCCACATGTTTAAATGATGATCTCATTAATTTTGCCTCAACACAAGTCTCATACTTATGTTTTGAATCAATAGTGAGTTTTGTTATATATTCTTTTGCACTTAAACATCGTAAAGTGTCACAATTTACATGTCCTAATCTAGCACGCCATAAATTAGGAGAATCAAGCAAGTAAGCAGAAGAATTCTTCATTTCATTATCGTCCTTAACGGACATCACATTGAGCTTAAAAACCAATCGGTTACATAACCCTTCCCTACAAACATACCACTTTTAGAAAAAATAACTTTATCTGACTCAATTACAATGCGAAAGCCATTTTTATTCAACAGAGAACCAGACACAAGGTTCTTGTGAATATCAGGCACATAAATTATATTCTTCAAAGTCAGATTCTTCCGAGAGGCCATCTTCAGGATCACCGTGCCTTCACCCTCAATGGTAGAAGTTGCTGAATTTCCCATGTAGAGCTTCTCACCGGCATTGGAAGCTTTGAGGCTAGAGAAAATAACCTTGTCTGAGCAAACATTCCTAGTAGCACCAGTATCAATCCACCATTCACGCGGATTAGAACCGACCAGGTTCACTTCAGAGACCGTAGCACAGAGGTCTATATCACCCATCTCCTTGGAGATATTATCAACCATGTTTGCTTCTTTCTTCTTGTTGGGCTTCTTACAGTCAAAAAACCTATGATCAACCTTATCACAGTTGTAGCACTTCCCTTAAAATTTTGACTTCAAAATCCCTCCCTTGGATGCCAGCTTTGCCCCTTTACCAGAACTAGTCTTCTCGGGCTGGGAGCTTTGAGCATGCTTCACCATGTTTGCCTTCTCAGTGGCAACATTAACTTTTTTCTCGGACCCTCTGTTGTCTTCTTTAATACGAAGTCTAACAATAAGATCCTCCACAGACATCTCCTTTTGCTTGTGCTTAAGATATTTCTTGAAATCTTTCCATCCAGGTGGAAGCTTTTCAATAACAGCAGCGACTTGGAAAGACTCACTTGTGACCATTCCCTCAGCATGAATGTCATGAATGATCACCTTTAGTTCCTGCACTTGACTGACCACAGACTTAGAGTCTGCCATCTTATAATCAAGAAAACGGCCAACAATCCACTTCTTTGCCCAAGCATCCTCGATTTTATACATATGGTCAAGTGACTCCCATAAGGCCTTAGCTGTTGGCTTCGTGATGTACACATTATACAATGAGTCAAATAAACAATTTAGCACATAGTTCCGATATATGTAATCAGAGTGCTTCCAAGCAGCAGCATACACAGTCTACACGTTACTCTCAACAGTGAGCAACGCTGGTTCTTCTTTGAGGAAGCGATCCATATGCAACGTGGTCAGATAAAAGTGCATCTTTTGTTGCCAACATTTGAATTTCGTTCCGTTGAACTTCTCAGGTTTTTCAGCATGTGTAGCAGGCACAGTTGGCATAACAGGTGCAGCAGGCACCGCATGTGGAACAGATGGTACGTGCATCTGTATTACAGGTGTATGCACACCAGTAGGCACCGCAGGTATAATCAGAGGAGTGAATCCTGTCGATATCTATCCAAGAGGCACACTAAACTGTCCAATGACAGTGTGTCCCACAGGCACATGTCCCGAAGGCACATGTCCAACAGGTGTTTGACCCTCATCAGATACTACGATCTGTGCATCAGGGTTAATTTCCTGCTGGTGAACCCCGTCAGATCCAGCGATCTGTGCGTTGGGATCAGCCATCACGTTTCCAGCGTTAATCACAGTTTCGTTCTCCATCGATCTGTTACTCAACTAACAAGCATATACAGATGTATCAGTCATAGATGTGTATATATATATATATAATAGCTTTAAAATTATGAATACAATCTGCGATTAATATATATAAATCAAACAAGTGTGTGCGTGAGTAAACAAAATCAACAAAAAAAGAAAATATTTTAGTAGAAGAGAGATCCTCGAGTCTAATTGAAATTGTTTCCTTAAAGCTATTTTGCATCTCACTGTATGTACGAGTCGATAGCCTCCCAGCATAAAATGAGGTAGCGGCGGCGTCACGGATAAAGAGCACCATCAGCGAGCTTGAACGGGCACGAAACTATCACCAACAGAGAGAGAGAGGTGGGGTTTTATGTTTAGAGGTTAATATGGTTTTTGCTGTGTCTAACCCTAACACCCTAGAGGTGTTTATATAGGTGTAGATAGACTTGTGCGCTACTCATTTCCATAATTAAATATCATTAATTATGGAATCGGTGTAATACTTGCAAGTTACTCTATTCCATAAATAATCTGAAACAGAATCAGATTAAATATATCAAGACATACACCATATCAATTAATCTAAAACAAAATAAATTAATTTATTCCATAATATTTGAGCCAAATTCTAATGGAAAATAATAATTTCCTTTATTAAGAGAATATCATCATATCTCACACATCTTTTAGTCATAATGCTCAAAAATATGACTTACCAATATGGGACTTATACCTATATTTTCAAATAATTTGTTATTAATTACTATACCTTTTTCTCTTCCAGTATCTTGATTTGGAGTGTGGCAAAACATATCACTATCATTGTCATGTTTGGTGATATGGAAGTTTTAGCAGACCCCTTCGCATACGGTCTTCTCAATTTGGAAGATGAGTCTTTTTAAATCCTCGCAGAAGAAGTTCTACTTCTTCAATATATGATGCTGCTTTAGTGAGCTAGATAGGTTAGGAATGTGATTGCAACTAGATAGTTTTTGATATTGATATAGATATAGATATAAAAATATATTTGTTGAATGTTGGTATATTTTATTCTGGTTTAAGATTATTTTTATTGATATAGCTTTTATTTTAATTAAAGATCATGCTGTAACTTGGATATATATAACCTCATTTAAATATTAACCGGCTGATGTTAAAAATAAACGAAACACAACAATTTTGATAGGAAATATGATGTCAAATGGGACATTCACATCACCAACCTAAGTGAAACTGATGAGATATGCCATAATTAACATCGTTAACCTAAGTGAAACCGATGTCATATACCATATTAAACATCGGTTATATGTAGCAACTTCTAAACTATACAAAGTAAGACATCATTTTTGGTAATAATTTGATGTCCATCGGTTTAAAGTTCTTCCATGTTATATATTTATAGTGCTTCTTAACCTCCTAATTACCAGTTTTCACAATTTAGTTTTAACATGTTATTAAAAATAACGGTTAAATATACATCAGTTTCTTAATAAAACTGTTGTTTATTTAGGCCTTTAACATCTGCTAAAAACCGATTTTAAAGACCCTGACCATTATCTACACATGCGAAGACATCGGGTTGAAAAAATAGACATATATTTAAACCGATGTCTAAGGACATATTTCTAGTAGTGAAAACAGGAAAAAATTGACCAAATATAACCGACCGACGTCGATCCGGCATATTATAACCGACCACACGTGTTGGTCGGTTATAAAAGGAACGATGTGCCTGTTATAGCCAGAATGATGTGGTTTTACTGTCATATATATAACCATCCGCCATTGGTCGGTTATATCCCGTCTCTTTATTTTTTTAAGTTATATCTCTCATTTCCTGAAATTGGGCAAACGTGTCTACAAGGGATAACGTGATGTTATCCTCTGCTACAGTTTATTTTTCTCTTACACCTCCAACAATCCAAAGCATGCTTTCATTTGGATATGTTGTATTGTACTTTTGCCAAAAGATAGTTGATTTCGCTTATATATGTTATATAGTCTTTTTTGCAGTGTCCATGAACCTATTTATCATGATTTTAGAAATCCTTTAGGGACTTCAATAATTCTATTACACTGAAATTATTTATCCTCATTTTGGAAACCTTTTCCCGACTTCAATAATTCCATTGCACTCAAATTTAACTGTTTCGGTAAGTATGCCTCTAATGAGCAAAACTATTTGATGTATTTCCCTAAATTAATGATGTGGCCCAGTCAGACATATTAAACATCAAAGTATAATCGGCTAGAAAATGACTTAATTTTATAATAAAAGTAATGTATTTAATGTGCGTCCCATCGAAGACTATCGTTTGTTTCCCAACTAATGAACTAATAACTAATTACAATAAAATTTGATTGTAAATATGACAACATAAGTATTTTGAATATTTATAATAAACATACAAATAGAAATCCATAACTATATTATAGGATTTTTATGTGAAATTCGTAGCTGCTTTTTCTCCCCTGAAGTATTTTTTGTACTTTTTTTCAATTTAATTGGAGTTTGCTTAATGGACCACCTCCACATTACAAACAATTTCATATATTCTAGGTGAGTTATTATAAAATCGCCCAAATCTTTTAAAACTCAAGATAGGGCCTCTCTAGCCCAACAATTTCAAAATTTCTATTTAATTTTACACCAAATACATTTTTTATCCTTCAAATATTACAAATCAAAGATTCTTATTGATTTCCAACAGTAAAATATTAAAATATGATACTAAAATAATTTTTAGTTCATTTCATTACTGAGGTGGAAGATCACGTGTTTGTGGCCACAATGCACTGACATGTTAGGTCATGGGCCACCAAATGTCAAATGTCACCCGACACGTGAAATGTACGTGTGGTCTTTAGCAGTTATTTAACGGTCGGTGAAAACCCTATTTTCATAGTGTTATCAGTAAAATCAAACGCCAGAGTTGATTTTATTCACTCTTTTTTAATAAGTTTACTAAAGAGTTTAATGCCTTGAATGTATTAGTTTGAAAACAGTTAGATAATAAGTTCGCCATGTAAAATGAGAATTTAAAGACCATGTTTACTTTTAAGAAAACAACATATACTTGTGCACCTATCACTTATTTAGGAAGTTTAATCTAGGAGCCGTAAATAAATCGTGTGACCATATACCATTATAGAATAATTTCATATATATCGCTCTTTGTGGGGTGAAGGTCCCATAAAATTATTTTTCTACCTGGGAATGAACCCTAATGCTCACTTTAGTATATCTAGCTTTTTTTGGAAGTCAAAAAATATTATTATCCAAATTCTCCTGACTTAATATTAATTTACATACCTCTTTAGTTATATTGCTTCCTGCATAAATCTTCTAGAGTTTCACATTTACCGTAGGTTATTTCATTTGTACCCTTAAGTTTGAAAATATGGTTCCCATAGGACAACTTCCCATATCCTTGCTACAATTCCATCTTTAAAATAAGTAAATCTCCAATTCCACGTCACTATACGAGCATGCCGGACTTACGAAATACGACACTGACCTTTGACGAAAGTAAAAGCACTTATAGGAAAAATTCCTGTATAGAGTTGCCATAAAAATATTTCAACATTTAGCAAGAATGGGATCTTAACTTTTCATATGAAATAACGGTAAAAGATTATTTCAATTTTTCATTTTCAAAATCCCAATTTATTATTATTTATTGTTTACAATATACCTCTTTTCTTGCTAATAGTTTAGTGATTGTATACATTTTATTTTCAGAAGTGTTCTTGATTATCAGTTTTGAGAAAATAAAATTTACCCAATTTTATCCCAAGTTATTTAGTAACATGGCGTTTTTTTATAAAACACACATGTACATATACTCTATGTGATGGTTTCGAGCATCTAATACAATGAAAAAATCTCTCTATAAAACTGAGAATATATATGTTAATAAATATTAACAATTTTATCATATCAATATTAGGATTTCAAAGTCATACAGTTCACCTGGTATCATGTTATCGCAATCTACGCTCCTTTGTATCTGTCTTAATACTCGTTTTTTGAAGGATTGATGATGTATTAATACTAGAAATACCAATTTTTATATATTTATTTGCAATTATACCAACTTATCGAACTTATTACAGATATACTTTATTTTAAATTTTTATTTGCAAAAGTACGTTTCTAACTTTCTTTCAACTATAGGCACATTATTGGCCCAATCCCCCGCCCAACATTCCCGACTCTCTCCTTTCTCCTTCTTTTCCGACTTCGCTCTCTCCGTGTCTCGCTTTCTCTATTTCAGTTTTGTAATTGCTCTCTCTCTCTCTCTCTCTCTCTCTCTCTCTCTCTTCTCTGTATATTTAGATGCTTAATGATGACATCGGAAATAGTACAAAAGCAAGACACCGACTCCAAACAATGTCAAGAAGCTACTGTATAGACATTCTTCTTGAGTTGCTTTTCTAGTTTGCACTCTAAAAGTTGCATCACCTATGATAAGTTCAAATGGGTGATCTCTAGTCCATTTTCTTTATTATGGTAGATTAGCTCTAGATGAAGAGGCCTCATAGTTGTCTTGATGTATGACTGAGTTTTGATTAGAAGAAATCCCCCCTGAGTTTGTGGATCTGTGACTTGAAGTTGGGGTCCCTTCTGAGTGTGATCTGTATTGACTTTCAACTCCTATTGGTGGCTCAACGAATATTGATCTTTTCCACTAGAGAGATGATGCAGATTGTAATATCCCATATTTTCAAATATTATTATTAGGATTATTTGGAATTATTTATGTGATTTTATGTGAATTTTAGTGAATTAACTGATAATTGGAATTGATGTTTGGATGTTTATATGTGATATTATTTGAGTATTTAAATTTTATATATCCAGAATAAAAATATAGATAATTGTGATATTTTTCTGGTAATTTTTGGACTGTTAGATGATTTTATAATGATTTATGTAATTATTAATTATTTTCAAAATAATTACAAAATTATTTTATAAAGCCGTGAATCGTCCGACTTCAATTGTTTTTGTATTTTTACAACCTGAAACTCTTCCGAAAACTCCTTCCTAACATAATCTGATAAGTTTGAACGCTTTTCGTGTTTTGACTTTTTCGATCCGGGGTACGGTTTGATCCGTATGACTCCCGGCATGAAATTTTTGATACGCAAATCATTTTGTAGTCCGATAACAATTCGTATTCCCAAAAGGGAGAGATTATTACCACATTTTCGTATAAAGTATTTTATAAGAATCTTTATTTTTATAATTATCCAAAATTAGTATTAAACTCGTATCGTCTACTTAGTTACTTAGCGGCTAAGTAACCTATTTTCGGATCCGATATGTAAATATAATTATCGAAATATTAAATAAATAAAATATATGATGGTTCAGTCAGTTATGTGTTGCTGTGTTATCAATTGTTTGTGAATTTTATAATTAATTATTGAGCTGTATGAATTTAATTCGTTTCAAAATGATTTGATTGAATATCTATTCTCATAAATGATAAAATTGCTCATAAAATTATTTTTGTTGTTTTATAATTTTATTTATTATTTTTAGGAGTTTATAAAATTTAGAAATCAATATTTTATTGATAATTTATCGTTAAATGATTTTCTGATTTCATTTAATCGTAAAATCAGTAATTAATTCTAGAATTCTTCAAAAATTTCGAAATTTATATTTTATTAATTTTGGAATATTCCGAGAATTTTAAAATTATTTTGGTAATTTTGGGTTAAATTTTACCTGCGTGTTGTTTCGTTTATTCGTTAAAAATAGGAATATATTGTGTTTCAAAAATTATTTTAAAATTTTGAAAATCCTATTTTTATTAACTTTTAATTATTTGTGATATGTTATAAAACATTTTATTAAGGTTCGAGTTTTAATTATTCGTGAATTGCTCGTTATAACAAAAATGCGGGTCAGATAAATTTTATTGCGGGGTTTATTTGGTCAATAAAAAAATGGGGGGCAAGGGTTTGTAAAAACCGGGTTCAACGCGTTTATTTTTCTGCAAGTTCATGTCTCTCTCCTCCTTATCCCTCCATCTCTCTCAATCTCTCGCTCTATGCCTCTCCCTCTCTCTCGATTTTTCTGTTTCTCTCTCACTCTTGTTCGTCTCTCTCTTTTCTCTCCCATATTTCTTCCCTCCCCTCCTTATTCACTCAACCTCCCTATTATGGTAGGTTTTGCAGCCGCAGTTCTTGTTTCTATTCCGGTTGGGTGCTCGGTTCTGTGCTTGTTTGATTTGTGAATAAATATATATACATGTGTATATGCATATAATCAGTTAAGTATTGTGTGCCTAGTCCTCTATTTTTGCCGCCTGTCCCTTCCGTTTTCCGGTTGCCGCCGGCTTCGTTCGGTGAGGCGACCTGCGTGTGTCGTGTTGCTCCTGCACGCGCCGAGCGTGCGTGTAGCTGTGTTCCTGTTGTTTTGTTGGTTGTGTTGGTTTGGTGAATTCGAATTTAATTGTTATTATTTTATTAAATCACAGGAAATTATGATTGCCATTCGTGATATAAAATAGATTTCGTGCGGGAATAATTATTATTTAATCGGTGAAATTTATGTAGGACGCCCGATATTACGGGAACCCGTAAATTTTATCGCCGCCGGCGATGAGCTTCGGCGAGCCAACGGTGGACGGTGATGACGTTGTTCTGAGTCCTACGATTTAAAAATATAAAATATGATTTAAATTATAAAATACGATATAAAAGGCAAAATATGAATACAAATTGTAAAATACGGTTAAAAACATAAAAATACAGATGATAGCGATTAATGATTGTATTTAATTAGTATTGGAGAAATTGCGAAGTGAAGTTGTTGACTGAAGTTAGTAATTGGATTGTTGGATTGCGAATGATTATGTTGTTGTGTTTTGACGTCGGGATGTTCGACGGGTAGGCCGATAAACAAAAGAGACGCTGCCCGATTTTCGGGAAATTAATTCTAAAAAAATACGGGAACGTAACCTATGATTATCGGAGACAAGATATTTTTATAAATAAACCGTTTGACCATTTAATTCGAAACGAATGCCTCTAGACTCAGAAAAACATTTCGCTTTCATTAAAAATACTTTCGAAACCCAAATCCTTTTGTTTCGAAAGGTCGCTTGTTTTACGAATCATTCTTAGTCGATTTTTGATCGATAAATCATATTTTGACCCGATTTTAGTTTTAAACGTGCCGAGTCGACCCTTTTGACGAACCGAGTTCTGTGTTATATGAATTATGTGATACGTGGATTATGTACTTACGTGTTATATGAATTACGTGTGTAAGTGGATCAATGGTCTTGTGTTTGTCCGCCTTCTTTACGTGTGGGCTATCGTATGGGTAATTAATAGGGTTTTGACGCGCAGCTCGTCGAGTATTTATCGATTAGATGATTAAAGTTCAATATTTTAATTATAGATACGGATCTCTCGAGTTGATCAGGACAAGGTGTTGGATAAAGAATGAAATGGAATGGTATTGGATATTTGGCTTCTAGTAATCGCAGGAGCAGCATATCGGTGAAGTGTTGAAAAGAAAGACGGTGATTTTTTGAGAAAGAATGTCAGAATAGATGCGCCATTGCGAGTGTGACTAACTGCTAAAATCCAAAGGCAAGTATCCCTATCATCACTTATTGTTCAAGTGATATTTATTTTAAATCTTATCATGCAAGTATTGCTTTTCCTATTCTCAGTTCACAATAGATAAATGTTTTATATATCGCTGAATTAAATAATTATGTTTATACAAGTACCCTGTGTTATTCTATATTCAGAATAGTTAAATGTTTTACTTATCAAATTACTGGATTTATAAATATTTTGGATTTGGAGAAAGATAATTTTGTTGCGAGTATTCCTGCCCAAGTGAATGGGGGAATAAAAAATTATTTAGGATGTCGAAGGATTCGGCTCATTTTTCAATAAAAAGGTTTTTAAGATTGGAATGGTTACTAGTTACTAGTTATGGGTTACAGCGTAGGTGATCGAGATATCGGTCCAGCTGTAATATCTTTCAAGCCTAGTTATGCCTTTTCTGGCGCCCTATCGGTACCGTATCTCTTCGGGATACGGGTAGTACCTATATTTACGGTATGGCTGCGGGATACCGGTGTTATTTCGCAACTGATCATCGGGAACAACAGAAAATGTTATTGGTTCCAATTTAAATTGATATCTAAATTTCTTTATTGTTTTGATATTCATAGAATAAATGATTTATCAACTGATTCTATTTTGGATTAAAAGTACTGATTCTGTTTTGGATTAAAAGTGAATCGCGGTTTTGATTCAGTTTTTGATTTATGTTGATACTTACGTTGTTATTAAATATCAAAGGCGGTATTAGTATAGATGATTGATGTTGACTTGAGTATGGGTGTTGTGAGAATCAAAGTTCGTATTGATGTCTAATTTGATATGACAGCAAAATAAGTATTAATTTCAAGAGTTCAGTTTTGAGTAAAGTTTATGATTCAATTCAATAATCATTGTTTCATGTTCGAACTAAATTTTTTAGCTACTCTATTAGGGCCCATTGAAAGAACTTGTAATTCTGGCGAAACAACTTCCTTTTTTCCAACTTGTTCTTGCAGCCACTTATAAAAATCATCAGTTCGAACTCTCTCCCTTTTAAATCTTTTAGGTATAGCTTGGCCTTCAATTAAAGCTCGATGTTCCCTACAATAATGACCTAGTTAATAAAATCATAACGGAAAGATCTTAATTCTTTAATACTAATTGGAAAAAAGAACTTAAAAAACTTACTCAAGTAAGCTTTCTACTTCCTTGTTAGCACAGTTGAAAAGAACATAGTGATGACATTCCATCCATTGCGAATCTTTTAGAGTAATGGCTTTCCCATCTTTATTCCTTCTTGAACCAATTGGATATTCCATATTTTGTGGACATATTTCAGATTTAGCAGAATACTTGCCTATTTTCCCAGTTCCATCATTATTTAAGAATCTTGAACAGAAAATTATGCATTCTTCTGCGAGATAACCTTCAGCAATGGAAGCCTCTGGTCTACTCCTGTTTCGCACATACATTTTTAACTTACCTAGATATCGCTTAATGGACCACATGCACCGAAGATGCACTGGTCCACCATACTCAATTTCCTTGCATAAATGTACGGATAGGTGCACCATTATGTCGAAGAGAGCTTGTATAAATATCATCTCAAAACTACACAAGATTGCTACAATTTCCTGTTGCAGTCTCTTTAAGTCGGCCAAATCGATAACTTTCACCCAAAGGCTTCTTAAAAATGCACTTAATCTTATCATAGGAAACGCAACCTCGGGTTTCAGTGTTCTCTTTATAGAAAATTGCAATGAGTAGCGAAGAATGAAATGTGTGTCATGGCTTTTATACCCCGTGATTTTTCTCTCCTTCGTATGTACATACCGTCTAATATTAGATGCAGAACCATACAACAATTTAGCATTCTCCAACACTGCACAAAAAGTTTCTTTTTCCTTATTCGTCATATCAAATATAGCAGCCCTTATCTCGTACGCTTTCCCATCATTTGTTAAAACTGGATGTAGGTCCTTCCTAATTCCTTTTTCTTGAAGATCAAACCGAGCATTTAAATGGTCTTTCGATTTTCCACCCATATTTAGCAAAGTACCAAGTATGCTATCACATAGGTTATTTTCTATATGCATAATATCAAGGTTATGTCGATGCAAGTTTTGACTCCAATATGGTAAATCAAAAATAATTGATTTTTTTCTAAAAGGAGAATCTGTTTTTCCCCTTTCTTCTTCCTGCCCTTTTTCTTGTGTTTAGCAGCCCCGAACTGGTTCTGAAAACCGGTTAATAATTCTTCAACCTCTAGCCCCGATAAAATTGACGGACTCGTTCCCATTTTAATTTCATCATTGAACCTCTTTTTATCAAACCTCCACTTGTGGTTCGGCTCTAAAAATTTCCTATGGTTCATGTAGCACACTTTCTTACTATGTTTTAAATACGGAGAAGAAGTCTCATAGTGGCATACCGGACAGGCCAAATAGCCCTTTGTGCTCCAACCTGATAGCATTGCGTACCCCGGAAAATCGCTAATGGTCCATAAAATACTTGCACGTAGATTAAAATTTTCTCCAGCTAAAGCATCATAAGTTTCTATGCCTTTATCCCATAAATCTTTCAATTTAACGATCAGGGGCTACATAAAAACATCAATACTATTTTTTGGAGATTCTGGACCGGAGATAATCGTTGAGAGTATCAAGTTTTCTAGCTTCATGCATAACCAAGGTGGGAGATTATAATTTACTGACACAATCGGCCACGTACTATGAGTTGTACTCATTCTACGATATGGACTAAACCCATCAGATGCTAGACCTGATCTGACATTTCTATCGTCTTCCGCAAAATAAGGGAATTTGGCATCTATCGTCTTCCAGGCCTTGGCATCTGCCGGATGCCTCAGTTTGCCATCTTTTTTCCGTCGTGAGGAATTCCAAGTCATAAGTTCTGCATATTCCTTGCACATAAACAGCCTTTGGAGCCTCGGCTTAAGTGGAAAGTAATGCATTACTTTTGCCAGAACTTTATGCATCAACTGCTCCGGAATGTCGTCACTTGTATCTTTATTTTCCACTATAATCCACCTAGAGGCATTGGAAGCTTTGCAGACTTCTTCCTTCTCATTTTCTCCCCAAAATAACATGCAATTGTTGGGACACGCGTGTATTTTTTGGTAATCTAGGCCTAAGTCTTTAATGACATTTTTTACGGCCTTAAATGAAAGAGGGATGTGTGCTTCTAGAAAGGCAGACTCGGTAATCCCGTGCACACATTTCAAGGTATAAAGCCTAATGATAAAACCTAGTCATGAGAATTTTCTGCAACCTTGATACAGAGGCTGCTTTCCATCTTCAATAAGGCGATAAAAATTCCTAGCTGTTTCATTTGGTTTACCAGAACCCCTACCCTTGTCTTGACAGTTGTGCGTATAGTGCAACATTTCACCTAAATTATCTCCGAAATATATGCCCTCATCAAACTCCATATGTACATTTTTTTGTATTGGAAATCTCACAAATCCAGTTCACTAATAGTGGAGATGGACCACTGTAGATGAGATGATCAAAAATCACATCCTCACGATGCCACCTGTGATTATCACAGTTTTTGCAGGGGCATGTGATTTCATCACCTACAGAGTATCTAGAAAATACATTCCGCAAAAAGGATCTTATCCCTCTGATATATCCTTCGCTGAACTTTGGAAGTTCAATCCAGCCTTCCATCACTATATTTTTTTAATATCGATATTCAATAATGTGCATCAATAATGTGCAATACTTCAAGACATTTACCAAAATGTGATTGTGTGATTATTACAAGAGTATTTACTAAAAACGTAGCCTCGGAGCTCACTAATATAAATAATATTCATACACGCAAACTAATATAAATACAGACATTTAGAAGAGTATTTACTACTCATACACGCAAACTAATATAAATGCAGATATTTATACAGATAGAGGGGAAGGGGAGAGAGAGAGAGAGAGAGAGAGGAGCATGCATACTTCAATACACATAACATACACATAAACATACTTGAATACACACACTTCTGATTCAATAAACACAACTCGAAACCCTAATTTGAAATAAAAATACTAGCTCGATTTATGAATAATACTTGATGAAATAAGAATGCAGTAGTTCAAATCGATCGAAACCCCCAAACTTCAACTCCAGTTGTAAAATCCCCAAACTGGAACCCTAGTAATCAAACTCCGACAAAGCCCAAATCCATGATGTAATATAGAACTCCAATTGAAGCCAGAGATGAACTCCAATTGTGAGAGATTTTTGAGATTTGTGAGAGAGTGCGAGATTTGTGAGAGAGTGCGATTTGTGAGAGAGTATGGTTTTGCTGACTGAAATTTGTGAAGTTTCTGTTTTGTGAAAGTAGTCTGAAAACCGTATATAACCAATTTCAACTCCCCGCTTGTCCAAAAATTGAACTCCCACCTACAATTTGAATCACAACCCTGCCCATTTCACTATCAGCCCAGCCCCATTTCACTATTCATAAAAACACAGCCCAGCCCAACTTGGTTCTTCTCAAATTTAAATTATTAATTGCTCTTTTTTTTAATAAATATTATTTCAAATATTTAATTTCGAGATTATTAAAAATATTATATAAATATTTTAAAATGATATATAATATACATATATATATATAATGATTTCTTAAGTTTTATAAATCACGTAACTAATATTATTAACTTTTAAGAATAAATTAAAAATATATTTCAATTATTATATCATTTCTATGTTAATTATTAATTAGTTAAATTAAAAAATCATCTTTAATCATCTATGTCATTTTGGTAACACATTTTGACTATACCGCAACATCAAAAAATAGGGCTTATCATAGACACGGGTAAGGCTATTATTACACTTTTGTTTGCAACCCTAGTGTGAACGGTTGCGGAATCTTGTTTATGGCGTAGTGATGAGAATAAATTAATAAAATAGTCCTCCCTAATTAGTTGTTTATAAATTATCCTTATAATTATAAATGATAATAGACCTATAAAACTAATTATAAATGATAATTAAAACTGAACATAATATGTTCCTACCTTGACAAAAATAAAAATTTGGCGCCAAGTAACATAAGTTAGCGACACACATCGCTTATCAAGAGTTCCAATAAAGATACTTAATTCCGATAATATTTTATAATTTTCTACAATAGGCTGATAATCATCATTCATCCCGATGACAATTCTCTGCTCCAAGCTTCTCATATGAACTTTGTCCATCCTAGTTTTTCCTCTCATCCTTTGAGGAATTACAACTGTATTTTTTTGAACTTTTTGTATAATAACAGGAAGGTAGGACCAAATTTGAAATTTAAAATGAAAAAAAGAGAATAGGCTAACCATGCTCATCACCTTCCTCACGCCTTCCTCAGCGCCTTCCTCAAAATCAATATCAGGGACTTACAACTAGTTTTTCCTTTTCAGCTATTTTTTGTTGAGCTTTTCCCTTTTCAGCCTGTTCCTTTTGACGTTTCCGCATAGCCCTAAAAGCAGCCATTGAACCTTTGTCATCATCTGCTTCTGGTAAGTCAACGATAAGAGCTGGAGATGTTACAGGTACAGATCGACATGTGTCCTCCTTCTCGCTTGCGTCATGAGTTGCAGGCTAGGCTGAATTGGATTGGGAACGTGTTGTTGGTCCACGTCCCATTAACAGCTTTTTCTTGTTTGTCTTCTTTTTACCCTGTAAAATAAAATTTATTACGTCTTAATAATCGAATTATAATGCAGAAACTTATAAATAAAGACCTATGGCTACGACAAACCTTTGGCGGAGTCACTGATGCTTCACCTTCACTAACCGCATCGTGCCCTGTATCCTTTCTTGGATCATAATCATTGGGATTTCTCAGTTCCCTTGCACCTTTTTAATCCCACTAATAGTGTAGGTAACTTCAGAGCATATAGAAATTCATTATTCATCTTCACTCTTACTGCCCTCTCTCTTTCATAGTCTGTTAGAGGTGTTGGAGGGAGTAGAATGGTCCCTCACTCTGCATATAAAAATTAAAAAGTCTGTCACATATATTTACTCGGAAAGTCCTATTTTATATGTTATAGAGAATTTACTATAGGAACATATCTAACCTGAACCTCATTTTCTCCCATTATTTATGTTACATGTGGTTTGCGTAAATCCAATTTCCTTTTGGCAGTTGAAGGCTTACAAGTCACAGGTCTCTCATTGCATTCTCCCAATTTATGAAGTCGTGGTCATTGCATTCTCCCAACTTCTATTTTCCAAGAATATTCGATATAGTGCCAAGTATGCTCTCACAAATGTTATTCTCGATATGCATAACATCGGGGTTATGCCGATTTAAATTCTGGCTCCATTACGGCAAACTGAAAAATATCGACTTTTTCTTGAAAGGGGAATCAACTCCCCTTCACCTTTTTCCTTCCTACCTCCTTCTTCTTCTTTCTGAACTCATTTTGTAAATTTGACAGTAAATCTTCGATGTCCATTCCAGATAAAGTTGTAGGAGGCTCTTCCAGTTCAATTTGACCATTGAACTTTTTTTATCGAACCTCCATTTGTGTCCACACAGAAACTTTCTATGGCTCATGTAGCATACTTTTCTGCTATGTTTTAGGTACATTACAGATGTCTCGTAATTACATACAGGACATCCTAAATACCCCTTCATACTCCAGCTGTATAATATTGAATAGCCCGCGAAATCGCTAATTGTCCATAAAAGACTTGCAAGCATCGTATTTTTCTGCACCTTCATTCCACAACTCGTTCAACTCGACGATTAGGGTTGCATGTACACATCAATGTTATTTTTAGGGGATTCTGGACTAGATATAAGAGTTGAAATAATAAGGTTCTCTGGCTTCATACATAACCAAGGAGGAAGGTTCCTATTTACCAAAACTATTGGCCAAGTACTATGATTAATATTCATCGAACGGAAATGATTGAATCCGTCAGCTGCTAGGCCTAGTCTGATGTTCCTATTTTCTTCCAAGCCTCCGCATCAGCAGGATGCCTAAGTTTTCCATTATTTTTACGTACTAGTGCATGCCATACCATCAGTTTTGAATAATCTTTGCACATGAACAATCTCTGTAACCTTGGCCGTAGTGGGAAATATCGCATCACATTTGCCGGGACTTTGCGAGGTATCTTCTGCGCTTCATCGTCATTCGTGTTTGACTTTTCAACTACAACCCACCTTGAAAGAACACAAGTTTTACATTTTTCTTCCTTTTCAGTTTCCCCCAATATAGCATACGACTATTTGGACATGCGTGAATCTTTTTATAATCGAGACCTAAATCTCTAATTATATTCTTCGCAGCACAAAAAGATAAGGGAATATTTGCCTCTGCAAATTCTTCTTTGATCAGCTCTAACATTTCCCCAAACCCTGACTCCGTAATTCCATGAACACACTTCAAGGAATAAAGCCGGACAATAAAACTTAATCTAGAATGCTTTGTTTAGTTGTAACAATTTAGATTAGAAATTTTGTATTCTCTCAAGGGAGAAGCTAAGCTCCTTATTAACAAAAAGCCTAGAAATTTTGTAGCAGGACTTTCTTAATTTTAATATAAAATTAAGTGAGCTTTGAAAGATCCGGGTTCATTATTGCTCTATGTTTAAATTTCAGTATTAACACATTTCACTAAAAGATTTAATTTACATTGTTCACCACCATAAACAAATCAAGAAAGCAGAAAAATACATTCACGCCCCCTCTGTGTGTAATTCATTACCTAACAAACCTTAAATAATTACTTAGGAAAAAATTGATTACTGGTGTGTATTTTTTATCATTAATGTTGTTCGTATTTTTTTATGACTTATATATTAGTTCTCGTATCTATGAAAATGAGGGGAATATATATATTATTCTAGCTTCTTCCAAAATTTCTATTTAAAAAAGTTTTATAAATTTTTTCCTTTATAAATTCCTATTTCAAACTTTTGAAATTTTGTTACATAATTTGGTATATCATCATGTATCTTACTTATTTAATTTATTTATTAATCACCTCAAATTCTTGAAATATTAATTTAAATTCATATTTTATCTTAAAAAATTATATATATATATATATATATATATATATATATGTTATTACACTTTTAAGCTAATGTAACACCAAATTTTAGGATAAAATAACATAAAAACACATTATTAAAGTTGCTCATAACATATTAAGATAACATTTTTTGGCGAGGTTACAATAGTTCACGGCTGTTTGATAGAAACTGGGAAAATAAAATGATCAGGTTAAACTCCAAATTCAATAAGAGAGTGGCAAAAAGTTAGGAACTACTTAACCACACTCGTACACTACCCGACTTCTAATTTTTATTCTACGAAAACTCCTCAAAACACTCCACGACTCTAAAGACCACTTTCAACAACTGAAGACTCGGTTTATCATACCATTACAAACAAAACAGACTCAAATTAATAGTAGATCATGTTTAGATTAAGTCCGAACAGACTTGGCATCCATGATATGCGTCACTACAAAAAAATGGCTAAATACAACCGGTCCAAAACCGGTTGTATTTAGTGAAATTTGACCGCTTCCGGTCGTATTTAATTAAATACAACGGGTTTTTAAACCGGTCGTATTCCCTCGAGTAATATTTAGTAAATTGGTTGAATTTAGTACTAAATACGACTGGCTAAATACAATCGCTACTAAATACAATAACCACTTTCGGTCGAATTATATTTTTTTGGCTAAAACTCAAAAATCCCTCCCAAACTATTAAATTTTCCGAAAAAATTTAAACAGCCCGCCCAAAAAAATGAAAAAAACTATTACTTTAGATTCGACCTCGTACGGTCGAAAAAATGAAAAAACTATTTAAAAAAATGGCCGAAAACTGGAAAATTTCCATAATATAGGAAATTAAAGTTGCACCATCTTCATCTTAGCCGCTTCCTTAATAAACTCAACTTCCCATAACCCCCATTAGCCAACAAATCCTCAAACACAAGCTCACACATATAAATCCCATAACACAGAGGCGTATATAATCTAACATCGCCAGAGCCGACCCTTGCACATTCCCGATCAAATTCTTCCTAATAATGACAATCGTTACACCTGAAGGATCCACATTCTTCTGAACACCCCCGTAAATAATCCCAAACTTACTAACATCCACCCTCTTGGAACAAAAATTTTAAGATATATCTGTAACCAAAACACCCTTATTATTCTCATGAGTTTACACCACCACATATGAAGCATATAATAGAGAATAATAAAAGAGGGAGTTAGCCGGAATATTAATTTAGACTCGAGTTTGACAAAATAAAAATGACTAGGTGATAGATCGGGGGGAGATGAGTGTGAATCGGAAAAGAGTTGTCGAGTAAGGGGCTCGCCGGAGTATGACCTGACGGTGGCCGGGCGGCTGCCTCTGGTGGCGGTGTCGTGGGGGCTGTAGTCAAGGAAGAAGATGGGGGGAGAGAGAGGGGGGATGGAGCTGGAAAAAAAACAAGTGCGGGCTGAGGGTTAAAGGGGGTGGCATTATTTCATAAAGTTTAGTTGAAAAAAATATTTTTTCATGCACAATCAAAATTTAAAAACTTGTATTTGTAAAAGCTAACCATATAATAATATTTGCACTATTGACAAACTACATCAACCTAATTATCATTCAAGCAAACATCTTCATCAATCCTCAAAACCAACAACACAATCTTTCATAACCAAATCACAAAACCAACTACAAAGATTCATCACCATCAACTATCCCCATAACAAACTTATAAATAACTAAGCATTTACAAACCACTTATCATTCTACCAAATTAATCCACAAAAGCAAGAACTAAATATCTACATGTGTTAACAATTACTACATAGCTTAGCTCGCATACCAAATTGTTTAAACAGTAGAAAACTTGTCCATAATTTGCTCTTGGATGAACTGGAGAGCCTCAATATGTAATTCATCAAGATGTGTCTCCCTATAACAAGCTCGATTCTGGGCCAGCCCAAATAAAATTTAAGCAACCACAACTCATCAAAATTGATAAGGGGGCCTTTATAATTAAATTGTAACCCGATATATATATATATCAAAATACCAATGCATACATTGGTAGGAAAACTAAATCTTGTATCACTGGTGATTTCTTTCATTTAGTGCATGACTACGTAAGCGGATTCATGGCCACCACGTTGTTTCGGAGATACCTATTCCAAAAATTGAAATTACATCTCAATTAAACTACTTATTGACTATAATTATATATGTACTGAAATAATGAAGTGTAAAAGTACCTGTACTGAGAAACTTTGCTTTGACTTGCTTGTTCCCCTACCAGAATTAAAATTTTTATTTCCCTACATATACAATGTACACAAGTTCATAATTAACAGTTTTCCAAAAATTTTAGGGTAAATAACTTCACTTTCCTCTATAGGGGCTGGCACTCGTATAAGTGAATTTGGTTTGTTACATTCTAAAAAAATTACCTTGATAATGTTTTTTCAAGATGTGGAAACTATGTTAATAGACAAAATCTAATAAATATTGTTATCATAAAAAACAGTTCGTAGAATATTTGTACTATTTAGGTTTTTAATTTCGGTAATATTTAAGAACAACTTAATTCTAATTGTGTGACAAAAAGAACAATCGGTTTGGGTTACCCTCTTTAATTTCGGTTAGTAATGTACTTTTCAAAATCAGCATTTAAGTAATAAGCGGATCTTGGATCAATAAAGGCAAATATCTCCATCAAATTGGTTGTTCAAAGATCTCACTATACAGGTGCCTACCAAAATGGTGCTAATATTAAAACTAGAGACAGCTAGAAAATTACCAAAATTAATACTTAATCATGTCATATCGAAAAAAGGAAAATGAAACTAACGCCTTGTAAGATGCAATTACAGCGTGTCCTAGTAAATTGTCTTATCATATCAAAACACATCTTTATCGAATACAATCTATATTGAAAGCCCAATAATTTTGTTCCAGGTTTTCGAATATTTATACAATAAGGTAAAGCCTTTTGGAACTTTTATACCGGGCTTTGCTTAAATGAATTGCGACTTCATTTCCTGTAATTGACCATTCTGGCCTTTTTCTGCAAGCTGTGACCTATCATTTTTTTTTAATCTGTAGTTAATTACACCTTAAAAATGGAAACACATATTAATTTCTTATATCACATGCATATTTTAATTTCAAAATTCAGACATTATATTAAATTATCCTCGTACCTTTTTAGTTGTGTAGCTAATTAATTCCTCAAGAAATGCTTTAAAAGAGTCAAGTGCATTACAGACTCTCACCATTTTACCACGCATGGGCACAAGAAGTAAGGCATCTGTTTTATTGAGGCCATCGAAAGAGACACACTTACGACCAAGTGGAATATCAATTCTATTTACATGTTCTGTATCCTCCCTAGAATATATCATACCAAATGCAACTTTGTTTTTTATCCTCTCGACGGATAACTCACACGATCTTTGTCCCTATAATACATAAAATGACCAAATTATTCAAGAAATAATTTAATAAAATTAAAATACTAACTTCCGGTAAATTTACCAAAATGCATAGAGGTGCATGACTAGGTTGAGGAACTATAAGAACACATTCTTCATCATCATTAGCATCAAGTGCAATTCCTTTTACTGGCCGGTGAGTTTCCTTTTCAGACTACATTGGGGAGTGAAGAGGAACTACTGAAGCAAACATTGCCTTCAACTGAGCAATATCTTCCTCAACAGCCCGCGTCTTTTTCTCGGCATTGTCATATCTTTGTTTATTTATTTCCATCAACTCTTTCTTTGTGATTCAAATATTTTTCTCCCATTGCAACTTAAAGTACTATTTCATAGTTATGTACCCTTCAACAACCCGAACTCTTCCAAAATGCTCACGACTCTCCAAAGTTGTATTGAGAAAATCTTCACCTCCATCAAATTGTAGTTTACCCATTTTATTACTTTTTCAACAAAACGTCGGATTGACATAAAATAAAAATAACTACACTTGATTTCCAATATAAATTATGCAATAGAATCTGCTGTGGTGGAAATTGAAATGATTTTGTTGCATACATTATTCTTTAAATTTTGAATTTTGCATAACATATTCCATCGTTCTAAAAAGTCAGTCCGATATTTGCTAATATTTATATGTTTATCAGGCATTCAGACATTTCTCTCTATGTTATATTAATATATTTCATTTGTGTGATATATATAACTACATCATGCAAATTATATATTTAATTTCCGAAAATTTACATCATTTTTTCATTTATTAGTGAAATAATGTCACTTCAATCAGTTATATTTAGTATAATTGATGTCCTAGCAATAAATAAGAACAAAAAAAATTAGATAATGTAATAAGGATACAAATTATTATTCCAACTAGTATGCAAATGTAATCGTACAGAAGACTTACAATTTTATCGCATACATCAGCCCAGTCTTCACCGACCTCTTTGCCATTTTTTCACTTGCGCACCTTTTTCAAAAAGAGTGCAGTATTAGGTTGTACTCCTAGCTCCAACCTTCATTTCTTGATCTATTCAAAATGAAATAAAAATAAAAATTAATGAAAATTATGCTTAGAATATTCATGTATTGACTTTATTCTTACTTCAACTTCTTTTGGACCAATATAACCATTCTTCGATGATACTTTCTGTGCAAAACCCTTTCATTTCGTGCCTCATGAATTGCCTAAAAACAAAATTTTAGAGTTAAATCGTATACATCTTTGCACAACAGTAGAGTGGAAAAAATATAAAAATAAAAAATTAACAATAAAGTCAGAATTATACCATCCAAGTCAGATTTGGGTCAAATTCACCTAGAACTTACTCTCTTTATCTCATCGTGGGTTTTAGCACTCATCGATATAGTATTTCTATGCTCCACGTTTAAAAACCTCGGTCTACTTCGGTCACACTTTATTCTTACTTCAACTTCTTTTAGACCAATATAACCATTCTTGGACAACCAGTGATGACACTTTATGTGCAAAACCCTTTCATTTCGTGCCTCATGAATTTCCTAAAAACAAAATTTAGAATTACATCTTATACATCTTTACACAACAGTAAACTGGACAAAATATAAAAATAAAAAATTAAGAATAAAGTCAGAATTATACCATCCAAGTCAGATTTGGGTCAAATTCACCACGAACTTACTCTCTTTATCTCGTCATGGTTTTTAGCACTCATCGACATTGTATTTGTATGCTCCACAGTTAAGAACCTCGGTCTACTTTGGTCACATCCTCCACGTCCACCATCTTTTCAATGACTTTCATAACTCCTCCGATATCCTTCCTTGAATGATATCTTTATCCATTCATCTCTAGTAAGAAAGAGCTACCCATCCGCTTGCTCCTGTTTTCTCCACACATCCTCTATCAGTAAAATATATCCCTTGTGGACTATTATCTGTCCCTGAATTGTCTCCTCATGAGTTTTCAAAGACCCAATCACTTCTTCCACTGACAGCTCCTCCAAGTTAAAAAATAGTTCAATGGATGAAGCAATTCTTAGAAAGTTATAAAGGAACTGCTCAAAATAATTTTTTCACCATGTAAGTCTGCTCAATTTTCTCTCCTAAAGCCCAGATATTTGTAATCAAGCCATTCAGCTTCATACGAAATTCATCAAGTTGCATTGTTTCCTTCATGTATAGTGACATAAATTCTCCTTTCAGTGTTTGTATATTTACCTTCTTCACCTTTTGTGTGCCTAGGCACAATGTCCTGATAGCCTCTCACGCCTACTTAACTGTTTTCTTTTCAGTAACGCTATGTTTGGTTCAACGGAGGGGAGGGAAGGGGAGGGATTTTAACAGAGGGGAGGGAAGGGGAGGGGAGGGATATAGTATTAATTCTGTTTGGTTGAAGGAAGGGAGGGGAGGGGAATTAACTCATTTTTATGTTTGGTACAGGAGGGGAAGGGAGGGGTTTATAATTAAAATTACATGAAAGTCCTTTATATGCACTTCAGAGTTCCATTCCTGACTTTCTGCATATGCAACAACATGCACCAATAATTCATATTGTAAATGTACTTCATGTTAAGGTTTATAGTAAACTACAATCTGTAAGCCGCTATATGTGTAAATAGACATCTAAAACCAAAAACCAAAAATAATGGGTCTGTTAATGATGAATGATATCAGGTGTCTACAAAAGAATCCATTGATTTCATACCTTATACTTAGCATATTTAAGAGGAAAAATTGCTCAAATTCGAGTACTGGAAATTTGACAACATAATCATAAAGTTTTCTTAGTTCAATTATCTAATCAAGGCATCAACTGGAAGGGGGATTTGAGGACCCAAGCACCATATGCATGATCACATCCTTGCATGCTTCAACTGGACACTGAAGAATTGTTCTAATTTTATCAATATCTTGCATCAAAGAGAAGAAGATCATAGGCAATAAATTTGCATCACAACCACATTCTTTAATTAACTTCCAAACTTCTTCGCCAGAAAGTGGAGGTAGTTTTAAATTGTGATGTTCTTTCATTATAGCATTTCCTTCTCTTATTGCGGCAGTTCCATCTTTTAATGCTTCTGCAACCTCCTGCATTGCTCCTTTAATTTCAAGTATTTCATCATATTTCTCTTTACTAGCAACAACTTTTGATTTCTTTCTTTCTTTTACTGCCAGAGCTTGCTATAGGTGAAGGATCTTGAGGCGGCATACTCTGAGTAGAAAAATTATCAGTACCATCAAAAGAAAAATCATCAAAGTTCTCCAATATCACGTCATTCCTCTGTATACGATCATCAAGATCATTAATAGAGTCAACAAATTCAAATTCAGTTGATGAATGTGCTCGCTTTCTCATTTCGGATGCAGTTTCAGCTTCCTCTCCAGTAGCTCGATCATTTCCATAAAGTATCACCATCTTCTCATAGTTTGGAATTGGAGTATTTCTACAATATGCTGCTTTAGGTTTTGACTGGAAATAATATAAATTTTATAAAAGTTAGTCGACTATTGTAGCATATTTGTATATATTATATAAATTTACAATTGTTACCTCAATCAGAGAATTCCAAACTTCTGGCTCAGCATCCCATAATTGAGTACTTGGGTTCCAGGCAAATCCACTCATACCATTTTTAAAAATATCATAAAATTCAGAAAACTTGGTCTTTAATGTTTTCCAACGATTTTTAACCTTGTCCTTATCAATTTTCCTCCCAAGCAGTGCACTCAATTCATTTACTATGTTTTCATATGCTTTGGGGGTGAAAGTACCATTTACTTTGTTACCTTGTTCAAACTCGTGCATGAAAGCATTGACAAGGGCATCATCCATAGGTCTAGTCCAAGTCAACACTTCTTTTGCACCGTTATTCAATGACTGCTTTTTGGGTGCCATACTGTAATTTATATCATTTATAACATGACACAATTAATAAACACAGATCATGAACACAATTAATATAATCACACAACATTATAATAAAGAACACAAGTATAAATATGATTAGTTTAGCTCAAAATATCATTTTGATAATCTGTCCACATTTGAGTTGCTAAATTATCTCTAATAAGCTCTCCTTGAACAGCCTCCTCATTATCACTTCTTGTAGCTCGATAATTATCATGTGAAACATTCTGATTAGCAAGCTCAGCATCTACTTCAGCTATAAGTTCTTCATCTGGGTCTGTGCTCATTAAGTAATTATGTAAAATGCAACATGCAATGATAATGAGTTTTTGAGCTCTATGACTATAATTTGCCTCCGTTGAACTAGATAAAATCTCAATCTTTTTTTCAGGACACCAAAGGCTCTTTCAATTGCATTGCGTAATGACGCGTGTCGAAGATTAAACAATTCTTTAGGATTTTGTGGAGGATTTCTTGCAGAATATTCTTTCAAGTGATAGCGAACTCCTCTATAAGGGGTAATAAGCCCACTTGTCAACATGAAACCAGCATCAACAAGGTAATACTTGCCTATAAATAATATGAACAATCAATTTGATAGTTTCAAAATCAAGTAAATTATAAATTTAATGTATTAATTATTGGTTTTACCTTGAGGAATTTTAAGATTATTTTCTCGTCTTAATGCATTCTTTATAATTCTAGAGTCTGAAGCTGTGCCTTCCCATCCAGGGAATACATAGGTGACTTTAAATCAAATGTACATGCTGCTAAAATATTTTGGGTTGGATAATCTTTCCTACCACGATAACGGGAGCATCTCTAGGAGATACTTTGACACGTATATGTGTGCCGTCTATTGCACCGACGCAATCCTGATACAGTATATTATATAAAAATAGTTTAGTTTATTATTTAAATATTTAAATAAATTTTAATTTAATGATGAAATGTTACCTTAAAATATGGGTAAAATCTGCCATTTTCATAAATTTCACGGGAAATTGTAGAGCCATCAGGTTGTACGAGAAATTTTGCTTCCAAATTGAGGAGAGCTCTTAACACTTGATGAAGATGACGACTAATTGTCTCACCGGAACGACGGAACCAAAAATTTACTTCACGATTTTTAGCATTATGTGTTAATATGTAAATTGATTTGGCAACCTGTTCTTCTACACTAGACCATCTTGTGGGTTGTAAGCCACCCTCCCTTTCCAACATATCACATAATGTCAAGAAGGTTTGGGGACCCATTCTTAATATGTTTCTGCTTGTTTCGCTATTACTAATTCTAGCCAATATTTCTTCTCGCACTCTTTCTCTCTCAGAGCTCATACTATAACTAATTTTTCTTTTACGAGATTTACGTAAGACAAGACAATAAGCAACAAAGCATATGATTTGAATTATAGCTCTTCGGCGCAAATCAGACCATCTAGTGACTGTTAATTTCCAATCTTCAAAATCCATCTATTATGACAAAAATCTATATAAGTTCATAACACAATAATAGAACAATTTATGATAGTACTAAAAAACTCATATCGACAATGGATTGTTCATAATAAAAGATGGAACTAATCACATATAATAAACAATGAAGTTAATCGCAATGAATTGGCACATCACAGCAAGATAAAAATAGATAGATTTGAAATAGAAAGTAAATATGCAGAATAGACACTTGATTTGTTACCTGGAAACGAGAAGTAGAAGGCACGGGAGATGAATAGGTGAGAGGTGATAATGGATTGATGATTTATGATATATACAAGTATTGAAAAGGTGTAAGGTTATTTTTGTCAATAAAATTTCTCCCCTCCAAAAAAACTCCAAATTGGGAGGAAACAAAATAAGACCCATAAGGGATTTTAGGCCCTTTCATTTCCCTCCCCTCCCCTCTAAAAATATGAACCAAACATATTTTTATTTTAAAAACCCTCCCCTCCCCTCTATTTTCTTCCACCAAACAGGGGCTAAGTGTCAACATCAAATCCTCTGGATTTCCCTTGTAATAATAGTCAACGCTCCTTTGTCAATCTTCTCCTCCAGAACAGCCTTGACATTCTTAAATTCTATTGCTTCCCACACTCCATGTGCTTGTATAAATAGTTTTCTTCTTTATAGCACATGTCGTACAATTAGTCTTAGCAAGCATTGGATAGATGAAACTAAAGGAACCTTCATAATTTTTCCTAGACTCCATTTTCTTCATTACAAGTGTATTTTTGTGGTCAAGAAGTTGTGGTTTCGTTACAAAAATGTTAGAAATATGTAAACGAATAAATAAGAAAGAAATTTTTTATGAGTGTAAACTCGATTTTGTATGTATGAAGTATATAGAGAGCTTCTTAGGCCACATCAAGAATGGGACCTAAATATAACTAAGTGCAAAGTGGCAGCAAAAATCCAGGGGCCCCTTCTTATTATTTCTCTAGTACTACTCTTAATTGCTACTACTTTCACGGTACTAATCTATTGTTACTAATATGCTGGTACCACATTGACTTATTTCATCTAAAAAAATACACCGTGAACCTATAGTTAGATTAAATCCTAAGAATATCTCCAACCGACTCTTAGATACTCTTTATAAGATTATAAAAAGATGGCTCTTAGTAAGATAAAAAAGGTTCATGTCTAAGAATAATCTTTATACCAACTCTTTATCTATATTTTATAAAAAACATACAAGTTATAAAAGGACAAAAAAAAGGAGAGAGAATGAAAGTGAAAAGATTAGTTTATTATAAAATATACATTAAGAGTGAGTTGTGACTCTTCAAAATAAAGAAGGAAGGGAGACGCTTAGGGATTTATGGAGTCACTAAGAACCAGTTGGAGTTGCATTTTCACTCATATTGTTTATTTTAAGCTAAGACCCTAAATAAAAAGTATATTGGAGATGCTATAACATATTCAAGCTAATTCCATAATTAATCCTATCATCAACTTATAAGGGAATTATAGTCATGAAAATCATATTTTGATATGAAACTTAGGTAAACCGAGAAGATATCAACACCGTGATAACTATAGTGAACGAGTTCTTGAGAGCATTCTAAAGATTTGAGCTTGTCTAATATCTGATTTAGCATAGTTCATAGTCACTTAGCATCTCCAAATATAACATTTAGTAAGATCAATGGTTAATGAAAGGAATTAATATTAGGGTTTTCTTTGACAAGATAAAGTAATAAGCTTACCGATAAACATTGGTTTCACACCTTTGTCAAAATAACATTGTTAATGGACAAGTTCTGAAGAACTTGGCTACTACCAAAAGAAATGCCTACCATCTTAAACAATTGTTAAGCATATAACGGCTAGCTTCATGAAAAAAGTGCCGACTCTTCAACTTCCATTAGGACTTTCAGAATGCACTTCATGATTATTTTGTTAAGGTATATTTCATAGGCTATATTAAAACTTAGCCCAATTATTACTCGAAAATTCAATAAAGTAATGAGTCCAGATCCAAGAAAGACCAGCTGACTTCATGTGGCCATGGACTTCACGTGGCCATGGACTTCTCGAAGTCTTGTACGTCATCCCAAGATATTTCCACAATCATTATTTGTGAGTACGGGTACTATTCCTAATCATGGCTCACCTACTCATATCACTAGGTCCCACACGAAACGGTACCCAGCCACATGCCAACCTCATCTTGATAGACTCCAACATATATAGGATACCTGGTTCCGTGTTTCCATCATGCGCTTCTAGTACCAGTATTTCCGAAAATCGTGATTTCAGGTACCAATCCAGTATGTTTACATTCTTTACACACCTATACTCTCTTCACACATCATATTTAAGTAATTCCTTCTTTCAAAACACTAATAAAATTTAACTATTATTTGTTGGTAAACCCAAATAATAAATTAGTTGTCACATAATATGAAAAAAACACCAATATTAAAAAATATAATATATGATTAAAGTTCTATGGAGTCCACCTTTTAATTGGAGTCATCGGAGTCCATATATGTTTTGCAAGTAAAATATAGCTTAAAATATTGCAAAACATTTTATTTTTCGACAAACATCACTGTTCTATTAAAAATCTTGTAGATTGCATACATTTTACAAGCAGAACATTGCAAAAATATATTATTCTACAAAATATGTTTAGTTTGCAGAACATAAATGTTCATGTTGCAGAACATATTGTAGAACATACATATTGTACTGTAAATATATGAGATTTGCATGATTTTGTTGAAATTATGCTATTTGTGTAACATGTTTCGCAAAATAACACGTTTTACATATATTTTATTTGCAGAACGTAGATGGACTCCGAGGACTCCGAAAAAGGTGGACTCCATAGAACTCTATAGATAATATATTATTTAAATGTATACCCCCCTCTAATATCTAATTCCAATAATTTACTTTTATAATTTTTGGTAAGCTAATAATGATATTAGACAAAAGAAGGCCAAGCCCATACAATTTTGATGGGCCTACTACTCCTTCAAACCCAATAGACTAGAACCAAACTTTAATCAACATATTCAACACAAGAGACAACTTAAATGAGAAAAAAGAGTAGGAGATCGTGTAGACTATAGAAACCATGAACTGGAGAGTCTGATGGACTTGTCACAAACGGCAACTAAATAAGACACTAATCTAACTAAAGAAAAACAAGACTTAAATAAAAGCTTATTTACCTTTTGACCCGTAAAGTATATATGTGTTTGTACACATAAACAACAGAACTCTGTGAGCGTATCCTTTGATCCCCAATGTATGAATTTTCATACCCTTTGACCTTTTTTACTATGACAGTAAAAAATCAAAGGGATAAAAAAGATATTTGACTTTCGAGTTGTACCGTTATAAGGGTTAAAATGTACATTTCTGATACCTTGATGGTGAAAAAGTACATTTGATGCATGTACCAATGACTCCAGTATTGTAGGCACGTTTGTTTAAATGACCTCTGCTTAGTATAGCAGAAAAATGCAACCACCATGAACCATGTTCTTGACATAAAATATGACTTTGGACATGTTTTGAGCATGTATCAAATTAGCAACTGAAGGATCAAAGAGACCGTTGTTAACCATCAAAGTCTTGTTTTAGCCAATCATTTCTACTCTTGTAATATCTGTGGTCTTCGGTTTTCTACTCCTCTTGCCTGGCTATCCATATCAACTGAATCACAACTCTCATTTATTTTCCTTGTCATAAATTTAGCTGATTATTTTTCTTTGGTCAAAAAAATCGTTCTGCAAGGCTTAAGGAAGGATGCTAAGTCTGCTTATGGTTGGCTAGATCAACTTTATAAAAAGTTCATTGTTCAGCGGTTAAGGCATAGAGAATCTAATCTTCCACCTCATGGGGATCTCTTGGATTCCTTTCTAGATTTTCGACAGGAAAATCGAGTCAATTTTGATGTAAAAGAGATCAAGGTCCTTTTAATGGTATGTTTTCATTTTTCATGCATGTACCAATGTCTCTAATGTTGTAGGCACTTTTGTTTAAAAGACCTCTGCTTAGTATAGATGAAAAATGCAACCACCATGAACCTTGTTCTTAACATACAATATGATTCTGGACATGTTTTGAGCATGCATCATATTAGCAATTGAAAGATCAAGGAGAATGTTGTTAACCATCAAAGTCTTCTTCTGGCCAATCAGTTCTACTCTTGTAATATCTCGGGTCTTCAGGTTTCTAATCCTCTTGCCTGGCTATCCATATCAACTGAATCACAACTCTCATTTATTTTCCCTGGGTCATAAAATTTTGCTGATTATTTTCCTTGGGTCAAAAAATTCGATCTACAAGGCATAAGGAAAGATGCTAAGTCTGCTTATGGTTGGCTAGATCAACTTTGTAAAAACTTCATTATTCAGCGTCTAAGTCAGGGCGGACTCAGAATTCTAAATCTAACGGGGCTGGAGTAAAACAAAATTACAAATTAAATAGAAAGATAAGTGAGTAAACTAAGTACATGTTAAATCAAAGTTCAACTATACCAATAACTTGAATTCCAACATACGCAAGAATCCATAATAATGATACAATTTATAATTAAAAAAAATATTCACATCATTTAAGTTGTACTCGATGATTTTTTAAGCATAAAATTTGTCAATTACTTAATCTGAATTCACTACAAGAAAAAAGAGTAAAAGCGAACAAACAAAAGCGACCAACTATAAATTCCACCAAAAATGGTGTCTTTTAAAGTCAAAATCAGTTGACCAAAAACCGCGCTTAAAAGCGATCGATATCGGTGGATTTTGTTAGTGGTCGATTTTATTCAGTGGATTTTATTAACGGTGGCTTTTAGTCGGTAGCTTTTATTAACAAAAGCAACCGCCTATTTTTCAGCGGTCGATTTTAAGATTTCAAGATTTGGTGGGAAAATTGCGCCAAAATGAAGACTGCAATTAGAAAACAAAAGTGACCATCCGGTCATTTTTAAATTAACTACCAAAAAACATTAATATTTTAATAAAAACAATCGCTAGCGGTTGAATTTAAAAAAATAATTATAGAATGAGAACTATAAAAAACGAGAACTATTCAAAATAACTGGAAATGAAGTAGGGTTATTCAATTTTTTATTAAATTCATTACGTTAACAATAAATTTAAAATAATTTAATTTACCCATATTTAAATATTTTAAACAATTAAAAAATTATATAGAGAGTAACATGAATTGCATATTTTAAATTTTTTGATTAAAATTAAAAAGAAAAGTCTCATAAGAATTATTTTAACAATATTTTTTTAACAATGTTTAAAGAAAATAAAAAAAATAATATTTTTTTACTTTAAAATCCCCCACCTCGTCCCACCCACCACCCCCTCCCCCTCCCATGTTCCCCTCTTTCACTGATCCCTCCCCCATATCCCATCTGCTCTCATGGTTTGGTAATTATAAATCCTACACTTATGTAGAAGTAATTATTTTTTTTCATTGTTCAACTATAATTCCTTGCATAATTTATTATATCATTATGCTTTGATACATTCTGGTACCATGTTTCCTAAATTTGCAATGTACGTTGTGCTTGAGCACTACTGATTTTAATAAAGTAATTTCCTAAAATTAGCCTAAAGTTTTAATTATACTGTCAGTAAATTTTGGATTTTAGGTTCATTGTTTGATTACACAAAAATTTGCCCTTATGTTTTTCAACGAATGCTTCTTTGCAGTCTTGAGTGGTGGGCATATAAGATAATTTTATTGCTGGATGGGGTAATGAGAAATCCCCAACTGGAGTGCTGTCAATAAGGCAATGCTCTTTCAATACACTACCCCATAGATGGCTATCGCAATGGTTTAATCACACGTGTTACAAAATTATATTACCTTAGGTATGCTAATCTTAGCCTACTGCAACATAGTATTTTTGATGTTACCATAGTCTTTATAACATGTTACTATAGTATCAAAGTGTTACATATGGTAACATGTGAAAATTTATGTTACAATAGAGTGTTAATGGCTAAAAATAAAATTTGACAAATAATTAAAAATAAATAAATATTTGACTTGAAAATAATCAATTTTGATAATATAATTAAGCAATAATATTAATTTTAGCTAGGACTGATAAAATATTTTTTTGTTCATTTTATAAACTGTACTAATTAGTAACTGATAATTTTTTATTAATAAAAATTTTGAGCACTACTTAAACTTAAAAGTTTATTAAAAAATTATAAAAAATGAAATTATGAGCAGATTTTTAGACTCCTGTTGGGCTCTCAATTAGGCGGGCTCTCAAATTATTTGGAGAAGAGTAACGCGGGTAAAATTTCAACAAAATCAAAATTTCAATGGCAAAACTTCTCTCTCACAGTCGCTCTCCCAGTAGCGCTCACATCTTTCAATTGAACTAGATTAGTTTAATAGGAGCTAGGATTTTATTTTGGTAATATCACACAAATTTGAGTTAGGGTTTTTAATTGGAATTGGGGGTTTTAAATTTGGAATTGGGGTCAAATCACCTTACAGTTATACATTAAGGTACTAACTATCTCTCTCTCTGATTTTGTGTGTACTTGTATATACTACCTCTCTCCCTCTCTCACTCAATCTCTGATTTTGTGTGTATGTTATGGTTTTGGTTTATTTTGTAAGAATCTCTAAGTTTGTTTAAATTTTCACGATTTGATCGCATCGGATGAACCGTCACTTTTTGATACAAATGGCAGTGCCGGAGGAGGATTGTTTCTAGAACATTCTATAGTTAGAACAGGCTTACAAGGTACTTCTTGACTTCAAGAACAAGGTGTAAAATGTCCAGGATAAGCGACAACACAAGTGCCTTTCTCGTTCTTACACTTGCTCTTCTTCTCGTCTTTACAATTGCTGAAAGCCGGCAAGTTGTGACCAGTAAGTATCTGGATCCATTTCTCTGTTACTTTGACTCTTGAGAATTTCACTTTTTACAAAATGTTTTATTTTTATTAACATGGAGGTTTGCAAAAGAATCAGTTCCAACATGTGATTCAGTGTTTGGAGTGGGAAGCGGAGACACTTGCTTCGGCATTGCTCAGAGTTTTCCCTTGGCAACTGCTGAATTTAGCTCCATCAATCCCAACGTCAAATGTGCTGCATTGTTTGTCGGACAGTGGCTTTGTGTTTAGGAAGTGCTTGATATATTGATTTGAATCTGGAACAGTAGTTGATGAGCTCCTGCATCAGCTAAATAAAAATGGCTGGTTAACAGTTCTATAGTTGTTGTTCTTCACTGTTTTTTTACAGTTCTATAGCTAAATAATAGTTCCTGTGATTCTTTTTACTTTATATGATAGCAAATGATGGATAGAGCTAGGCAGTTCTTAATTCTTAATTCTACTTTAAGGTCAAATACATGGGAAACTTAAGTCTACAAGCTGACATTCAATATCTCTTTATATTGGTTATTCCAAAAGTTATAGTTTTAAGACAATGAAATTTTACAAATTAGATAAATTTATTCTTGTTCAATCATAAGTGATTTATTAGATATTAGTTCCATAATTATATATGCAACTGCCCTTATGTAGACTTGTTTGTTTTTACATCATCAACACATCGACATGTTTGTACATTTTCCCTACTAGATTATTATAGCTAAATTACGTCTTTTACGCACATTGGAATCTAAATTATTTCATTATAATTGCCTAATTTAATAAAAGATTTGATCATTGGCTAATCTAGAGTATAGATACTGTTGCTCATCAGATATAGCTATGGTATTGTGTTTTTGTTCAACCTTACTATCTCATATTTCAGACTAATATTACCAAACCCGCATACAGTTTATAAGGGTTATGCCATCTTTGGTTTTACAATTAAACTTACAGTAACATTACGTGATCCAGGTAGCTTTCTCCTCAGACATTCTGTTACCATGGGAATACATGAAAAACAGTCTAACACACAACTAAATCAGGTTTCGTAGTTAACTACACATTTTACTTCTAGGAGCTTTTTTATTGTTAGTATCTATCTTCAAAAAACTTTGTGTCATTTCAGCATCTATACAACCTATGACTGGAGAAGTAGTGGCCGAGTCTCAGGATGTCTCCACTGGTGGGGATTCCATTCGATGAAGATTCCTTGAATTCTATGCTTTACGTGGCCATCGGGTGCTTCCAAGCTCTTCTCTTGTACCAGATGATTCAACAGTCTCCTGACCATTGCTGGAATGCTTCAATTTAAACCTATATTTCTTGGACAGGTATTTACTAATGTCTAATGAAGATATGAAACTTGGACATGTGACATGTACATTGATCTCTATAGTTCCTTGTATAATATTTATAATAATTTTAAATTGAAAGTAATCATGCTTGATAATGTACACAAGAGTTGGAAATTTTAATTAACTTAATACCTGATACTTTTTTAACAACCAATTGAAGGATCTGTTTTTTATGGAAGCTTAGAGTTCCCCCAATTTTACTTAGCCTTATTTGCACTGAGATTGACAGTCCCTCAAGGCCTTGAAAAAGTGATCTACATTGTAAATCTGTGTGGAATTTAACAACTAATTTACAGATTTAATTGTCTACGTGTCATGTTGTAGCCATAAAATGTGGCTGTATAACATTCCATTTTGTAAGGGTTATGTTCCAAGGTAAAATGGGTTCCTGCATTTTGGTTGTAGACCCCTGCTACCAGAGGACTTTTGCTGTATTTTCACCAGTTAACATATCGCATTTCCCTTTACTACTATCTACTCAAACCTTGCTCCAAGAATGATGGGATGATTACTTATTTTTTTATTTGTCATACAATACACAGGCAACTTACGGTGGTAGTGTATTTCTTGATGTGCAGAGTATAGAAAAATCCATCTTCAAGGTGTGTGAAGCTCAAACTTGTAAAAGACTCTAAAAGGTTTTACAGAAATCTATATAAAAGATGATTACATATTTCCTGTCTTAATGGCATTTTGTATGGTTGCTTATGTTATTTAATAAATTCCCTATCCTTTGCATAGTTGGAATTCTTAGAGCTTATTTCTTTATATTAAGATACGACTTATTGCAAAATTGTCTAATTTAAATTAAGAAGATAATTGATAACTCTTTTTTTGTCACTGTTGGGTGTATTTTTTTATCATTTATGTGCTCTCTCGTGGCTGTAGTCTTCTTTTGGTACTCTGCTGTGATTTGAACTCAAAAAATGGGAAAGAAACACTTTAGTTCTTTGCATATATTGCGATTATATAACCAAACGAAACTGAGAGCCAGAAACAATTTTCAAGCTACTAAACAAAGATATAAAATATTATATAACCAAACGATATTGAAAGCCAGAAACAATTTTTCAAGCTACTAACAAAGATATTAGAAATGGAAAGAAGAGGAATATCATGTCATTTCTATCATTTGATTGCTATATACTTCGTAATTTGTTTATAGATATTCCCATTATCTATCGTATGGTAAAGAAGTAAGTTTTACACATTGTGTTAGGCACATGATTTCTCGCATGATTTTTATTTTTCGTAATCAATATTACTTGTTTGTATGCGTTGAAAGTCTCTGGTAGCTCTATCTCATAAATTAACTTCATAAAATCTAACAAAACTGTTTGTATGGCAAGGTCTGAAAAGCTTGATCCAGTACTCGGAAGAGATGATGAAATAAGGAGATGCATATAGATTCTTTCAAGGAGAACAAAGAATAATCCTGTGCTTAAATACCGTAATTGGAGCTAAATAACGTGGAGATGCATACAGATTCTTTTATTGGTTGTTTGAATTATTTATTTTGTTGACTTGTATGAAAAACAGGTTTATGGCATGTTCAATTTACAAACAAATCATGTCAATTGTTTTTGAGAAATATGTTACATTAGGTACCTCAATATTACAAACAAATTAGTATAATATAATATAATTTATAATAAAACTGTTACAGTAGCGAAAAAATGTTACAATGATTTGGTGACCCACATGTGGGGCCCATAGTGGCCTTACATGTGGGGCCCATTTTTTTTTTGCAAATTTTAAGTGCAAAGGTAACATGTATAATGTGATACTATAGACATACTTTGATGTCACCTTTAAAGCCTATTGTAACACAAAATTCAAGGTTGCAGCAGGGCAAAAGAATGTTACCTTAGGGGTCAAAGGTAACTCGAAAAAAAGCAACTTAGTTTTTATGTTACCTTGGGGCTTTTTTTTGCTGTGGTAACATTTTTTTGGGCCTGTTGTAACATTTTGTTACTGTTGCTATATGCCATCTATGGCGTAGTGATAAGTGCTCCATTACACTTCCACGAGATACAGAAGTAAAAAAAAAGCAGGATTCGAAGTCTCAGTCTCGGAGTCGTTCAAGAAGCCCAAACCACTACCACAACTGACGTCGTAGTTACAACCAATCTCCCATCGAGACAACAAGGTATCGTGAATCACCTCAAAATAGAGGATAAAATAGAGAGCTGGCGTCGCCGGAATTTTTTCCCGGAGGTGGCCGGCATTTGTACGGTTGATGGGTGGGGTGTTTCCTTTTTTTTGAAACATTTTATATTAAAATCGACCGATTTTGGTGTAATTTATTCAGGGCGGGAGATTAAATTTTCACAAAATTTTGAATTTTAAATTTTAAATTTTATAAAAGCGACCAAACATGCGGTTGATTTTATATAAATTCCACCGCAAAACTTAAAATTCACCATCTTAAAAGCCACCAACATGCGTCAGTCGAATTTATACTAAAATCCACCGAATATGGTCGGTTATAGCTAAATTCCACCGATATTTGGTGTGGATTTTAGTAATTTTTGTTGCAATGATTAATATCTTCTGCTATCTTCAATAGAATATAACTCAATTTCTTCAATTTTAAAAAAAATTTAATTTTTTATTCGGGTCATTTTCGAATCCGACCGTATAAGACCAATGCTAACTCGTAAAATTCATGTCAAGTTTGTATCGAGTTCTTGGGTCGCGTCAATATTAACACACATATTTAAAAATGAGTAAGAACTAAAAATAATATTTTTATGTAACGACTGCCACTTATTCCAATCAGTAACAATATATCTAAATTATTAAAAAAATGCATTACCACATTAAAAGATTGATTTTTAATTAAATTGCGTATAACAGATTGATACTCTACACTCGCAATTAACTACTTGCACTAACTTTTGTACCTTATGTAAATTTACACAAAAAGGACAACGTGATACATACAAATAAAAACAAACTACATGATATGAATGGAAAGTGATGCATGGATAAGAGACGATGTCTTTTTAAAAGCAGGCAATTAATTGGAGGATTGCTTTTTATTTTAAGCAACAGCACATCCCATCACCACGTACGTGATTTTCTGCATAATGGGCTGCACAATTCTACAGGGCTAGACTCTTAAAAATTTTATGGGGCTTAACATGCATATTAACGAGATTTACATGAATTTTACCCGGGCTAAAAGTAGAACAAGCAGGAATTAATACTAAAAATTAATGGGCTGGAAAATTTGACCTAGACTGGAGCCAACCCTAGCCCAGTCCACTGTCTGCCCCTGGGCTAAGGCATAGAGAATCTAATCATGAGGATCTCCTGGATTTCTTTCTTGATTTTCGACAGGAAAATCCAGTAATTTTGATGTAAACAGATCAAGGTCCTTTTAATGGTATGTTTTCATTTGTTCATGCAT